>NW_028179992.1:37442-54942 GCF_964030765.1 Micromesistius poutassou | reverse complement strand
CACACACAAATTCTCATTACAGGGTATCGTATAGTTAATTCAATAAGTTAACAATGAAGCATGTGCAATGCATAAAAACCACCATGGGAAATACCCTTGAAATACTTTCCTCTGTATTTACGAGAATGGCTTCATGTGCTTTCACTCTGTACAGTCCTGTCGGCTAGCCGCAGCTAAGCTAGTGTAGCCCTGAAACAGTGAGAATGCATCGGCTGCACAATAGCACCTGCGTGCTATGGGCTCATTCCTCAAGACATGGAAGCCATAAGGACCGCACACATACCAAATACATTACAGTTGGGGGGGAAAGGATGTGTGTAAAACATAAAGCAAGGCATCCAAATTAAAAGCAATGCCTTCCTATGTACAGTCCATCGCACATAAATGTATGCAAGCCTTCACACACACAACAACACACACACACAAAACAAACTGGTTAATGTTTTGTGTTCTGAGTCCTCTGGCGTGGCATATTACATAGGGGAGTGTGTGTGTGTGTGTGTGTGTGTTGGGTAGCAATCACAGCCTAGCACGACGGAACGTAATTAGTTCAAAGAGTATTCGCTGTTCTCCCTGGCTATGGCCATGGGAACACAGCTTCTAAAGTTTCTAATTATCTGCTGCTATAGCTTTTAAAAGTCACACTACTGCCTGGGTAAAAAAAGCCTGTCTGCCTGACTGTCTGTCGGTCTATCCGTCTGTCTGACTGTCTGTCTTTTCTTATTGTCTTTCTGTCTGGGGGTTAGTGGTGAGAGCCAGTTTATGATTCAGAGATGGTGGGAAAATCCAATGTTCACTATGGGGGGAAAGGAAAGGATTCTTTTCCTTCCATCGGGTCTTTTCATTTGGTTTAATTTGATTCATGAAACATGTTGGCGTATTTCTTTGTTGCGGATGCAAAGTAGTTTCCTAATGCGTTTCCTGAATCTAGTCATTTTCTCATGTTCCACTTGTAAACGGGTACACATGTATTTTATTAAAAGAGCGGGAATACCAGCAATGGGAACATGGCGATAAAGCAAACGTAACGACATTGCAACAGCACAAGACTGAACCCTCTAATCTGCTCTAACTCAGGGGGGGATAGGGGGTAGGGTTTTTTTTTTTGGGGGGGGGGGTGATGTAATAGGCAGCACACATGATTTCCCCATGATGCATTGCTCTTGCGCAGAGCGCCCAGCGTGGTACAGCTGAGCGTGCTGGGGCGTTGCTAGGCGATGTGACGTCACCGGGAAGGAGATCAGCGTGTAGAGGTGTTGCTGTGATTTCCCAGGGACTGTGTGGGCTCCTCTTTGTGTGTGTGCGTGTGTGTGTGTGTGTGCTTGTGTGTGCGTGTGCATGTGTGTGTCGGTGCATATTATGTGCATATATAGACCCTCTCTGACTCTCTATATCCATTATGATTAAATTCCACTGAAATGAACCTGGATGCATCACCAAAGTGATGCGTTTACTGCGCTTCCATTCTCCCCTGCTGACAGAAGACCTTCACATGACTGCTCCAGCGTGCACTGATTTTTATCACAGCATGTCTGATCACTGGACTGGATGTGTGTGTGTGTGTGTGTGTGTGTGTGTGTGTGTGTGTGTGTGTGTGTGTGTGTGTGTGTGTGTGTGTGTGTTTGTGAGGGGTGATGAATAGATTTAGGACTGCAGGATGTATTTGTGTCCTATGATCACGCAAGCATACTCTCTCTCTCTCACACATAGCCTAGATAGACACAAACGCACGCACGCACGCACACACACACACACACACACACACACACACACACACACACACACACACACACACACACACACCAACACACGCAAAACAGAAAAACAAGTACAATATCCAAAGCACAAATCCAACTACCGCGGCTGAGACACACGCAGGCATCAACACACGCAGGCATCAACACACGCGCGCACGCGCCCGTACATGCGAGCACCACACCCCTGGTAGCGGCAGTAGGCACCAATTAAGCAGACAGCTCGCGGCTCCTCTTCCTAGATAGAGCCACGGGGAGGCACCAACACACGGCCCCGGCGCGGCGCGGCCGCCGCGACGCAACGCACACCGGCGCGAGCACGCCGCACAGCGGCACGTTGGCGCGGCCAAATTGTTCTGCTTCAAAACAATGGCGTGGCGTGGGCCAGAAGGAAAAGACTCTGGGAAGCTGTCAGGGTAATCACGGAGCTTTAGCCGCCGCCGCCCTACACAACCGGCGTATGCAATTTGTCACCAACCTGACATAAATAGTAGCATTGCGTCATGTACGTATATCCAGACACGCATCTCTAAAGACGATGGCGTGTGTGTGTGTGTGTGATGTGTGTGTGTGTGTGTGTGTGTGTGTGTGCTGCTGGGGGATTGAGTTTGTTGGGAAGTGGATTGAAGTTGAAAGCCCTTGAGGGTGAAAAAAAGGAAAAGAAAGAAAAAGCAAAGAAAAAGCGGCAGCCAATTCCGAGCGTAATTTCCTGTGATGTCAAAGTTGGCAGACGGAGAGGAAGAGGAATTTGAGGGAAACATTAGTGTTTGATGTGAAAAGACAAGAGGGCGGAAAGGAGAGCGAGAGAGAGAGAGAGAGAGAGCACAAGAGAGAGAGACGGAAAGAGAGAAGAAGAGAGAGAGAGAGCACAAGCGAGAGAGACGGAAAGGGAGAGGTAGAGAGAGAGAGAGAGAGAGAGAGGCGGGGGGGAGGAGGGGGGGGGGGGGGGGGGGGTGAATGTGTCAACCAAACAGGGAGAAACCATTAGTGGTGTTGGCTGTTTGTTCCTCTCACGCCTGGCGTGGGCCAGCAGCTTAGCGGCCCCCCTGACTGAAGTCAAGTGGTGACCGTGGCCTTCCAGCCACCGTCTGCCTCACTCTGGCTTTATCCAAAAAACGGATCCCTCTATCGGTTGTCTATCAGTCTGTCTGTCTCCCCGTCTCTCCGTCTATCTGTCTTTTGTCCATCTGTTTTTTATATATCTGATGTCTCTCCGCCTTTCTATCGGTCTATCTGTGTCCACCTCTCTGTCTGTCCGTCTGTCCGTATGTCTCCATCTCTCTCTCCGTGTTTCTCTCAAACTTCAACACCAATCTGTTGCCTTGTCTGTATTTTGTCGGCCTGTATTGCGTCATCTGTCTGTTACTCTTGGTCCGTCCGTCCGTCCGTCCGTCCGTCCGTCTGACTGTCGGTCCGTCTGTGAACCAGGCCTGTGTATACTGAGGGGTTGTGGGGGTTGATGGGTAATTTATGGCATCGATTGGGCCCGTCGTGGTCTCCGCGCTGCTCGGGAGTACGAGGACCACTTGCGAGCACTTAGGGGCCCCGGGCGCGGGGGCTTGTCTGTGGGGTTAATGCAGCCAGAGCTGCCCGGGCCTGACAAATGGGATGGGAAGCCCCAATAAATCACAAGCCTCTGCCAGGAAAGATGGGGAAAGAGGGGTGGTGGTGCTGGTGGTGGCTGGCGTAAGGAGGAGAGGGAGGTAGTGATGGGTCAGGCAACAAGGGCCACTCAGGCACCGTCTGTGCCCCCCTCCCCCGCTTGGACCCCCCCCCCCCCCCCCTACCCAGCCCCTCCTCTCTGCTCTGAGAGGCCCTTGACATCATAAAACTTTCCCATACAAAGTACACTTCTTGTGTTCAAGAAGTGTAAATCACACACACAAGCGCACACGGGCGTGCACAGACAGACAGATGCACACACACACACACACACGCGCGCGCGCATGAACACAGTATGTCTATCTCGTATCCCCTTTGCCGATCCCTTTCTCCATCATTGTAAACCTCACACCCCATCCCTGGGCATTTCCACCACACAATTAAAGAAGACATTAAGAGACAGTGGGGTAGGGGTGTGTGTGGGGAAAGGGTGTGGGTGTCGGTAAGGGGGGGGGGGGGGTGGTGGGAGGGGCAGGCAGGATGGAGGAAGGAGAGCATGCGGATGTGAACGAGCTGATTAATTAAAGGTTCCTCTCTGGCTGCAGAATAGATGAAGTTTCAGGATCAATTAATTAGCACGCTGGCTCACGCACGTCAATGGCTCTAATAGCCTGCTCTCATTTGTTACTTTTATTACCCTCCCCCCCCCCCCCCCCCCCTCACTCAGCCCCCTACCGTTCTGGAGAGGCTCTAGCCAATCAAAATCAGATTGGGTGATGGAGGGGGGCCGTGTGTGTGTGTGTGTGTGAGTGTGTGTGTGTGTTGGTCTTTGTCTGCTCGTTTTGCATTTGTACATGTGCAAACGTGTAGCGTGTGTGTGCACATTTTTGTGTGTGCTTTTCAATGTGTGTGTGTGTGTGTGTGTGTGTGTGTGTGTGTTTGGTCCTGCCTTTTTCACACGCTAAGCATGTGTATAAAGAGACGACCTTTGTGCGCGCAGTGATCCATAGCTTAAGCCCGCATCTTGCGTTTGCTATATCTGTATCCACCGCGGCTGCGTGTTTTCACACCTCCCGAAAGAGGTCAAGGCCTCCAGTGACCTTGTGACCTTAGACTAAGCCCCACCCCCTGTTTGATGTATTTGTCACACCTCTTAAGACCTGATTGGAGGGAGCGAGCGATGGCAGGCGTCTACGAGAGACACCCCAATGCTTTTAACCCCGCGGCCTTGTGACAAGTCGCGCTGTCATGTGTGTGTGTTTGTTCACACAAGGGCATCTCTCCCGGGCGTCCCCGCGCGTCAGCGTCAAGGCTCCGCACGCAGCTGCCACCGTACTGTTATGACGCAAGCGGCAACAGCCAGCCTTCAGAGCGCCATTTACATGTATCTATCTGTGCGTCTTTCTGGCAATGTACTGTAGATGTGTGTGTGTGTGTGCGTGTGTGCGCGTGTGTGTGTGCATGTGTGTGCGTGTGCGCGCTGTGTGTGTGTGTGTGTGTTTTCTTCTGTTTGTCGAACACTCATTTACGTTTCTACACTTATTCTTATACACAAACAATGGACCCTTATCGTCTTGTCTAAACGGGTCATAAAAAGATAAAACTTGTATTTTTCAACCTACCCAAAAAACGGCATGGGTTGAAATGCAATGTGTGCTGTTTTTAATAAAAACAGCAACAGTATGTATAACAGTATAAGGTCTGCATGTCTGTCCATGGGTCTATTGTAACGACCGGTTGTTCAACTCTGTCTTCCTGCCCTCTATACAAACTGCCTCATTCCGGACCAGCCGGCTATGGGGAGGGAAAGAGGCCATTTTCACCACCGATTTCTTTTTCTCCTGTTCCTTATGTTCTGTTTGTAGTTTTTTTTTCCTTGTGTGTTCCTTATTTCCTCTCGTATTTTTTTTCCTTCCCAGCCTCCCCTTCATTTCTCACCCTCATGTCGTTCTTGGCCTCAGATTGGGGTCAGGAGTTTACTGGGGGAAAACATTTGGAATTGGTGGCACAGGGCCCGGAATCTCGCAGGAAAGCAAAAAAGAAAAAAAAGAAAGAGGAAAGAAAAACAAAAGGAAATCACTGTTCTGACACACATTACAGAGCGCATTAACCTGCCCCTGTGTGCCTTTTTAAAGTGTCTCCATTACGGCTCTGTCTGTAACAACACAGCCAGCGCCAGTCGCAGCGGCTGCCAGCAGAAAAAAAGCCCTCATAGCCAGGGTCCTGGACAATGGGGTTTATATGGTTTTATTTGGTATTATTATCCGTGTGCTTCTCCATCGATTTGGAAGGAAATAGATGGAGGGATAGAGATGAAGAATACTGAGGAGGGGTGGGGGCGGGGGGGGGAGAGGGAGAGGGAGAGGGAGAGAGAAAGAGAGAGAGATGAAGAATACCGAGGAGGGGTGGGGGGAGAGAGAGAGAGAGAGAGAGAGAGAGAGAGAGAGAGAGAGAGAGAGAGAGAGAGAGAGAGAGATGAAGAATACTGAGGAGGGGTGGGGGGGAGAGAGAGAGAGAGAGAGAGAGAGAGAGAGAGATGAAGAATACTGAGGAGGGGTGGGGGGAGAGAGAGGACAGAGAGAGGGAGGGAGAGAGAGAGAGAAAGAGAGAAATGAAAAATACTGAGGAGGGGTGGGAGAGAGAGAGAGAGAGAGATATGAAGAATACTGAGGAGGGGTGGGAGAGAGAGAGAGAGAGATATGAAGAATACTGAGGAGGGGTGGGAGAGAGAGAGAGAGAGAGATATGAAGAATACTGAGGTGGGGGGGGAGAAGGAGAGAGAGAGAGAGAGAGAGATGAAGAATACAGAATAGGAGAGAGGGAGAGACGAGGTCAGACAGTGCTGTCTGGCTGTCTTTGGAGACCGGAGTGGAGATGAGAACGTATAAATACAGTGGCGCGTCAAGCGGCTCCATCAATCAATGACACGCTATCAGCTCACTTTCACTCCGCCGCTACCAACGCCGGGCGCTGATATTATCACGGCGGGGTCGATGAGCCGCGCCTGGAGAAAGACACTGGGCCTTGTGTTTTTATGAGAAGTACAGCGAGGTAAACACGTTGGTTATTGAATGTATATCAGCCAGCCGCAGATAGCCAAAGTTTTGTTTTTCTCAGCAAACCATACAATTGCCATCTCGAGATTTTGTATGTGTGTGCGTGGGTGTGTGTGTGTGTGTGTGTGTGTATGGGCTGTAGATGTTCTTAAAGTTGCCACTCGCTGGGGCTGTTATCATCAGTCACGGCACTAATAAGGTTTGTGTCGAAGCAAGTCCAGCCTGACCAACTGCACTTCTCTCCCATGGTATAAATAATAATATATATATATATATATAGTGGCTAGTACCAATGCAATTTACAGGCTAGATAAAAATTGTTTACACTATTTGGACAAATGGTAAATCTGCCACCAGGTAAAATCTGTGAGTCTTGCAAAAATATTAGTGTCTGGTGATTTATAATAAGGGAGAGGCCCTAAAACAACACAATCGTGTTTTCTTTTGTTCATACTAAAACGTACAGTATTAAAATGTGTTTTACGGTTATTTTTATGCATATGTTGAAAGGCTTAGGTTCGACATTGGCTGGCTAAGCAAGTGGCCCTACGCTCCATATAGCCTGTTCTCCAGCGGCCAGATAACTGCAGCTGATAGCACTGGAGCTGGACAGCTGAGATTGCTCTTGAATAAACTGATAATTAATTAGCTCTAAACGTTTTCACATAAATAATGCAGAAGGTGTTTTTTATTTCTCCGCCTCAGGGCTTGATAACCTGCGTGCCTTGTTTCTTTTTGTTAACAGAAAGGACTTCCATTGCTGTTTCTGTGTAACAGCAGATCTCTCTCTCTCTCTCTCTCTCTCTCTCGCTCTCTCTCTCTCTCTCTCTCTGTCTCTCTGTCTCTCTCTCTCTCCCCCTCTCCCGCTCACTATTTTATTCTCCTACGGCATTCTTACCTGAAGTGTCAACAGTTTTGTTGTAGAGAGAGAGAGAGAGAGATAGAGCAAGAGAGAGAGAGAGAGAGAGAGATCTCCAGGGTTGATCTTCTTGAAATGTGCGCATTAGGCAGAAAAAAGTGAGAAGCTTACAGTTTTGTCGCTACAGAAATACAACCTCACTACGTTGCCCTCTAATCCAGGAGGGTTTATTAGCACACAAATGCTCCACCCCGTGTCTGTGTGTCTTTCCGTTCATTTTAGTTCCTGCTTGGTTGGCGGGCCTGGCAGGGCTCTGGTTGGCTGGGCCCATATGTCACTCAAACTGGGCTAACTGTGGACCGGCTCTCCCGGTCACCACAATATTGTAGAAAACATGACAAATTCCTTCTGGTGCTCATTGGCCCGATTCAATTACAGGAGTGATTTGTGAGTTATTTTGTGTGTGCCATCGACACCGGTTCACAGGCATGCTTCCACAGCCTAAATGGTGCTTTACTCATATTGGTCACAGTGGGAAAATATGTGTTTTGACCAATTCTCTCAGGCAGTCCGAATTTTTCATTTTTTCAGACATTTCGGTCTGCGGACACATTTATTGTGTCAACAAAAAATGTGTGTGTGGGTGTGTGTGGGTGTGTGTGTGTGTGTGTGTGTGTGTGTTTCCTAGTCAGAGCGTGGCCTTGTGTGCGACGCTCACAAAGTGTTTTCATTTATCTCCAAATCCTCCCATCTTTGATCCTTCACACCTGAGAGTTTTGGTAGAGGGGGCTGTCTCGTCTACCAACCGTTGTCGCGATCAATACGTAATGCTCCGCGGTGATTCTGTGGACGAAACGCAACATCCCCTCTCGGAAAAAAAAAAAATACAACCCTAAAAAAACTCCAAGCAAAACACACTGTACTGGCTGCACTGCATGCATGGCGTACATCCATAGATACGTCTCCCCCTGCTAGCCCCGACGAGCTATCAGGCTGAAGCTAGCACAGCATTATTCCTCTCCCCCCCCTAGCCTATTAGACGGCAGTGGAACAGGTCGCTACTTGTTAGACTAACTGCCAGCTCTGTGCGGTTGAACCCGACTGAGCCTCATGCACCATTTGTCTGCAGAATAAGAAAGCCTGTCGTGTTCTGGTTGTCTGTCAGTTTTTATGTTTGTCAGCTCTTCCTTATACCTGTCCGCTTGCATATCTATAGCATATCCGTCGGTCTGACTGCCCGTCTCCTCTGTCTGAGGGCTCCATGTGCAATTACATCAGTCTGAATGCCTGCCACCCACGCTTGCCTCTCCCCCACCCTCCCCCCGCTCCTCCCCCTCGCCCCCGGTCGCAATCTCCGTGGCGACCTAATCCTAGCCAATCCCGGCGCAGCTCTGTGTGTGCTCCGCTCTCCGCCTATAGAATGACGTCAGCGTGTCGCTATCAGCAGCTAGAGTTTCGCTACATCTGAGCTTTTGTTTTATTAGCCTGTTCCGGGGTGTTCGTCCTCTCCTAATTGGGCACCCCGACACACACACACGCGCAGAAATGTGCACGTTCTCCCGTTCGCTGTCGCGGAGGTGCATGTGTGCGCTCGGCGCGGCGGAGAGTTTCTGATGACTGTTTATGTAGCTCAGTGCCCGTGTGCTCATGGGCATGCGCGTATGAATACATTAAACAGGCTGGATTTTTTTATTTGTGAATTTGGTTGAATGTATCTCTGCTCGTTGTTATGGCGAATGGGTTCGTATGTGCGTTTTCCTTTTTTGCTCTGAGGATTGTGTGTGTGTGTGTGTGCGTGTGTGTGCGTGTGTACGCGTTTGTGTGCGTGCATGTGCGTGCCTGTGTGTTCCTATTGACCTCCTCTGGCAGTAATGAATCCAGTGGTGCTGTTGGCATGAGCAGGGGGCCATGCTATTAACCTCTCTGCCAGATAGGCTGATCTCAACCTGTCTGGCTGCTTCACAGGCCTAATGACAAACGCTGAGCACGAGCACACACACACACACACACGCACGCACACACACACACGCGCACACACACACACGCACACACGCACACACACACACACACACACACACACACATATACACATACACACACACACACACACACACACACACACACACACACACACACACACACACACACACACTGACAAACACTTTTACACTGTAACACATACACATGCACACACACACATGCCCACTCCCTTCTCATCAAGAGCCCATTTGTAGTCAAATGTCTTCCACATTGTCTAATCATCCTCCATTTAACGCGTCAAAATGCTTTTCTGCTGTTCCAAGAAGCTCTTTCAATGCCACTCACTCGAGTGGGAAAAAATATAACACCAGAATTGTTCTACAGTCATTTCACGTTTCATAACTGCGGCTCCAGCGGCGATTGGTTCCACGTGAGCACAAGTGCGTCCACTACGGTCCCCAGCACTCTCCCAGTGGTGGGGAGGCTGCATCTCTGTTTGATGTGACACGCCGGAACAGTGATTACATCACAACCAGCCAGCGCTTGACGAGAAACTGCAAACTTCCAGACATAAATCATTCCATTCAACTTTTATTTTTACTGCCGTGACGGGTCAGAGTTGATTTATATTTTAAGATTCAGGGGTCCCCTTTGAAAATAAATTCAATAACAAAAAAGTGTGTTATGTTCGGACGGGATGGTGTTGAGATGTGGACACGGGTGTGGTTGAGTGGCCTGGTGTTTCAGGGTGCCACAATATATAGTTTGCTTGCCAGTTTGTGCTCTGCCGACAAGCAGAAGCCAAAACAAGACATGACATTGTGGATGAAAAAAAAAAAAAAACACATAAAAGTGCTCTGATTGCCATTCAAGTGGTTGTAAATGTTCTTTTAATAGTCAGTTATGGGAAATGGGTTTCCCTGCGTCTGCGTTTGGATGTGTGTGTCTGTCTGTGGGTGTGTGTTTGTCTCTGTGGGCATCTGTCTGTGTGTGTCCGTGCGTGTATCTCTTTCTTTTTTCTATGTCTGTGTGTGTTGGTGTGTGTGTGTGTGTATATCTGTGTCAGTTTGTTGGTATCTCTGTTTGTGTGTGTGTGTGTGTGTGTGCGTCTCCCAGACTACACGCAGACATGTGTAATCCTCAGAGTCGTAGGCAGCACCTGGTGCTGTCTGTTGTCATAACAAATGACAAGCAGGGATTAAGACCACATTTGTATCTGTGCCAGGGTGTTCCAATGGACTCCATTCGCATTTTTCTTTTTCTTCTTCTTCACCCATCCATTCAGCATTGCCGGTCAGACTGGTGGTGGTGGTGGTGAGCCAGTGTGTTTGTGAACTGCACAGCACTGTCATGTCTTAGTGGTGCATCCATTTGCTATTTCCCTCCCAAACACAACCACCACCACCACCACCACCACCCCCAACACCGCCACCCCCTCTCCCATTAGAGTTACAGCCTGGCTCGACTTCGACTGAGGCCTCAGACAAGGGAAGTTTTGGAGGTCAGAACTTGGCTGGCTGCTTGGCAAGGCAGGGGGGACATTAAAGTTGTGAGTGGGCTGGAGTTCATTAGACAGAGAAGGAGGCTGTGGGGGAGAGACGGCTGGATCTGGGTCTTCCTTCTTCCTCTGGCCTGCACTGTCTCCGCTAAATGGCCATTAGCCACCTTCGGAGGATGCGTGTGTGTGTCTGTGTCTGTGTTTGTGTGTGTGTGTGTGTGTGTGTGTTGGGGGGTTTATGTTGTGTTGTGTTATACATCACTGGTAGAATTGCACAAGGGGAGTTGGTTTGGAAAGTATACTTTCCAAGTATATATCGACCAGCTCTGATCTGTATTATTTTCTTCTATGTCCGATAGGTTAAGCCCCAGATTGGATAAATAAAATAAAAAAAATACTTTCCTAGTCCCTTGACTTCAAAGAAGCCAATAACTTTTCAGCTGTGAAATGCGAAAGGAATTTTGCACAGATTTAAAATGTGGTTGTTTCTTATTTTCCACTGTGATGACGCTCTTAGATAGATAGATTCTTTTTATTTATTTTTTATTTTTTTATTTATTTTTATTAAGAGTTGTTTTGGTGTTTTTTATCGCTGTGTAATTGGCTCTTTACTTGCCCTGACCGGGTGCGATTGGCCCTCCATCTGTTCACCCTCTTTTTAATTGGTTGTCTCCAGCAGGTGGGGTCTTACGGCCAGCAGGTGATAGGCGGATACAGCCAGCAGCAGCAGCAGCAGCAGCAGTCCCAGGGGACCCCTCCCTACTTCAGCCCCCCCCAGCAGAATCCCCAAGGACCCCCACAGAGCCCCTACCTGCAGCCACGCCCACCGACACAACAGGTACCACACGCTCATAAACTCTCGACAAGATCCAATGGTTAACGTGCAATATGAAAATATGAAAAATTTATGAATATTTAAGAGAAGGCTGCAGTGGCGGCGGGACACAGTGGAATCACAAGCCGGAGAAGTGATTTCATTCATTTTAACACCGGATTTTTCTGCAAAACTTTAATGCCACATGAGCCCGGACTGAATATTTTAGGAGATCCAGATTGTCTCACAGCAAGCCTACCAGTCGCATGAGTCACTTATATTATACAGCTTTTAATTTTTTTTCGGGGGGTGGTGGGTTATTTTCTTTTGAAGTTCACATTATTTCATTGCATTATTCATAAGGACTATTTTGGTGAATCTCAAAAACCCAATTTCTTTCTATCTTTCTCCCTCTGTTCCTACATTCAAATTTTCTCTTTCAAACTTGCGCACACGCACACTCATACACACACACTCACACTTTTCCCCCACACACACAAACACACATAAAGACAAACACACACACACACACACACACACACACACACACCACTAACACTCACACTTTGTTCTTTCTGACCATTATGCTTGCACTCTCACACACAGCACGAAAAACAGGCTAGACATACCAATGCACACAGACACAAGGGCTGTTTGAACAGAACGTCCATCTCAATGATCCCGAGACACAGATAGAGAGTGTGTGTCAATCCTGGCCCAAGCCATAACCCAGCGTAACGGAGCTGTCCGCCGGACGGACCCAAAAGCTACCCATGTGTTTCCTATTCACTGTGAAGCCAGAGGAATCTATCAGGCCTGGCCGGCAGCCCCGTCTGCCCTGGCTCACAGCGCCTGAGCGCCGGTCAGAGCGAGCAGGGACGCCAGCCCCAGCCGGATGTGACAATGCAGCGTCGTAGCATAGCTTAGCCTTAATCACCGTAGTGCAACTCGGCACAGTACGACCCAAACACAACCACTTACACCAACCGGGCGATACAGCGACAACACAACGGTGAGATGCTGTGTGCACACAACACACAATCAACTCAACTCAACGGGGTGCGACTCAACATGGTGACATAGTGCTTACTCTTACTGGACAATGCAACAGCATGTTGTTGGTGGTAGTTAGCGACTGTGATACGCATCGCCGTCGCTCAACAGAAAAATCTTAACGCGGCGAGAGAATCAGTATCCAGGCATAGCTCCAAAATATCCCTGATTATAGTGTATTATTTTGTTTTCCGGTGTCAAAAGGCTGCTGTTTTCAACAATCCAAATCAGCCACACAACTGAACACTCAAAGGATAACCGAGTGAACGCATAACAGCACAATGCAACGTGAATCGCCACGCAGGAGAAGGTTAGACCGCTATGGCGGAATTGAAAGGGGCACCGATTTTAAACACCATCTTGGAAATAAACTGCAATAAACTGTTTCAGCGTGGGAATCTGTGAGGACGTTCACCTCCCTGTTTTTCACACTTGAGAAAACAGCAGAGAAAAAAAGCATTTCCGGGAAAACAACAACTTGATTTTTAACAAAGAAAGAAGAAGACGGGAAGATAAAGGCACTTCAAACTGAACTGCATGTCGTCAGAAAGAGCAAAAGCATTACTTTCAGCAGAGTGAGTTCCAGACGCGGCGCTTAGCCTTGTGCTGCGTCTCCACTGCAGACGGGCTGAGATGCAGAGCGCCCGCCTCTCTCCCCTGCTGGGAATGGCAGCACAAGTCACCCAAAGCAGTACGACACACTCCCCTTTTTCTTTTAGATTGCACCGCAGAAATTGATCCCTCAAACAGTTACTACGCCTGTTAAAAGTTGACGATCGGCCCTAAAACGTTGTGTTCTCGTCTCTGTCGAAAGATGATGAAAGAACCGGGCAAAATCCCCTTGTGGGACAGACTATGGCGGTGGAGGGTTTAACATGACTAAGCGCCGCTCTGACTTTGGACATTGGCAGTAGTTCAGGCTGGAGCGCCGCAGAGCTATTATTGCTGCTAAATAGCATTTTAATGTCTTGGCGTCGGAGCGGATGAGGTACGGATGAATCTCCCGGAGCTGTGTGTACTCTAGTCATCATACTGAGCGTCAATAAGCCCTAACCACCGCGCCGCTTCTTTTTTTTTTCACCAGGGCGCTATATCCCCCAAAAAAACACGGATAAAAAAGGGAAAACAGCAAGCGAAGCCATGTGATAGTTTCATACACGGCCGCTCGCAACGAGTGCAGGGTTCTGCAAGTTCTAGATGTGTGTCTGCAGGCGATTAGGCACGCTTGAAGATAGAAGCGGCATGCACACATATACATGAGAGAGAGGGAGAGAGAGGGAGAGAGGGAGAGGGAGAGAGAGAGAGAGAGCGAGTGAATGTGTTTTTAAGTGAAGTCAGGTGCCACGATCTTGACTGCAACGGAGTGCTTTCGCCCTCCACACTCTGTCGATTTGACAGCGTGGTCTACAGATTCATTTGTAATGTATGTTATTCATTATGTAGCTCTGTGAGACGCTGAAAGACAGAAAGTACCTATCTCCCTGTGATACGAAACCCAAGAGTACATTCTCCATTCGGAGGGTCGATTGGCGGCGTGTTTGCGGGGGTGTGCTATCTGACCGCTGCTGTACACCTTCCCTTTGCTATTAGCGTGCGTATGAATGCAAGTAGGTGTGTGTGTGTGTGTGTGTGTGTGTGTGTGTGTGTGTGTGTGTGAGAGGGAGACGTCTGTGTGTTTATGTGTGTGTCTGGGAAACACACTAATCAGCTAGGGGTGCTGTGGCAAATCAGAGCTTTCGGAAAAAGTCAAGCGGTGACCTTTGTCTGTGATTCTGGGCTAGAATGAGACATGAAGCAAGCTGCACAGTGACACACACACACACACACACACACACACACACACACACACACACACACACACACATTCAGACGTACTTGATATCCTCGGATTAGGATCCCATTGTAGATTTGACCCCTTGTTTTCCCACCGGTATCCAAGCATAAAAGTTATTTTATTTTTTTCCTTTCCTTTTTCATATCGGCTTCCCTCCCTCCCACTCACCCCCCCCCCCCCGGTCCTCCTCAGCTCCGGTCCCATTAACCCCGGCCAGAGGACATCTTTCAGTGGATGGAAGTGTTCCAGCTCCCCCTGACACCGGCTGGGCTCTAAACGAGACCACTATTAGCTGGTTTTGTAACAAATCAAAGTGAAAATACTTTTTTTTTTTCCCGTCTCGCTTACTCTCTTCTTCTCTTTTTTTTTTTTTTACCCCCTCTTTTTTTTTTTCTCCGTCTATCCGGGAGCACCACTCTGCTTTGACCCCATCTGATTGCACAATGCTTTAAGTGGATGGCTTGAAAGACGTTTCCAAGTCTTGGAAAAGGGTGTTCCCTCTGAAAGAGGAAAGTCAGAGTGTGAGGGAAACGGAGAGAAGAAAATAAATCGTTTTTTTATTCACACAATACACAGCAGATTCTGCTGGAACAAAATAACCTGTTTTCACCGGCAGACAATCCGTTATGACTAGATAAGACACCTTGACACATACTTCAACTTGCCTTCATGAGGAGCAGCGCGTGTGCGTGCGTATGTGTGTGCGTGTGTGTGTTATTTGTCTGCGTGTGTGTGTGTGTGTGTAACCAACCTGCAAATCTGCACCAATGTGTCCTTGGGAGATGCACTCTTCTGCACAGCTACACAAACAAAAACACACACGCACACGCACGCACACACACACGCACGCACACGCACACACACGCATATACACATACACGCACCCACAGGCACACATAGTCAGGCAAGCATATATGGACACACACACACACACACACAACAAACACCTATAGACACACTTACTCAGTGTCAGACACAAAGACACACATTTTTACACATGCTTACAAACACACACACACACACACACACACACACACACACGCGCACACACACACACACACACACACACACACACACACACACACACACGCACACACACAGATAGACACAGCTAGATGCGTCCTGACCTTATCTGGGTAGCCAGTTCTTCTATCTCTAAACTAAATGAAACATTGTGGCCCTTATCTGTGAGCCTCATCTTCCCGGGGCCCTGCAGAGAATCCCGCCACACATCTATGAGGGAGACACCGTCCCCCGTCTCGTTCACACTGCACACAATGCCGGGCGGCGCGGCCGAGGTCAAACACACCGTCAAATTACAATGCTGCGCATAAAGCGACGGCGCGGAGCCTCCGCCGCGTCTGCTGTGATATCACGGGGTATGATAATGCTCTTGACCTTTCGCCGCCTCTCGCCCCTTCACGTTTTCACCTTTTGTGTTACCCCCTCTACAAACAGAATCGATGATGTATATCTCCAGAGCGGCGTTTGATATTTTGGAGGAAAGAAAAACAAATGGGATTGAAACTTTCCAGAAAACGTTTGTTTTGTGGGGAGAAAAATAAATGTTCTACAGTGTGCCTCTTTTTCTAGAATTGAAGCTCGGAGAGGCCTGATCCAAAAAATGCAATCCCGGGCAGCCACGCAGCACCACGGCAACCGGAGATAACCTTTATCACGTCAGACTCCTGAGTAAATATATCCGGCGAGATTGTTGGACTAAGTTATATGGAGACGGATAGGGAATACAAGGCATCGTCCACTTGCGCTTAAGCAATATCACTTCCTGGAGAGGGTGTTTTAATTTGGCTATATATTTCACTCTGTTAGCGTCTAATAAACTCCACCTTCACAAGGCTCACTGAGGCGAAGAAATGGGAGAACATCAATTTATAGGGGACGGCTCGTATTTATTTTATTATTATATATATTTTTCAGCTTTACAGGGCGGCTCCCCTCGTAGTCGTCATGGCGATAGGGAGAATATACAGGTGGAACGAGATGCCCTCACCAGGTGAGGAGCACGAGAAACATCCCCTGAAAATCTAGGTTACATCCTCTGTACCACATTTGTTCCGATTTGCTTCACGGGTGTCATTTAAGATGACTCCTCGTGCAACTGCAGGGATTTAAACCTGTGTGTAAAAGTGTAACAAGCGCTATATGTGTTTCGGTGTCCTATAAAAAAAAATAAAAAAAATAACCTGCCACCTTGTTTGAAATGAATACCTCTTCATGGTGGCTTCCCACCATGGTATTAGCATTAGCCGCTACTTCCAGTCTGTGTTTCTCTGAGTCCTCCTCTCTGGGGGAAGCGCGCTGTCGCAGAAGAGGAGCGCTGGGCTGATCACAGGCGACGTGTTCCATAACCAGGGAGAGACCGGGAGAGAGGGGCTGGTACAGTTAACGAGCTGGTATGAAAGTGTCGAATGTGTCTCCCAGTGTAATGTACTCTGAGTTAAGGCAACACAGGCAGCAGTTCTACCTGAGTACAATACGATATATATAAAAATATATTCAAAAGTCAGTTTCATATTATTTGACTTTTTCCTGCGAGTGTGTGGGCTTGTATTTTATGTTTCCCATTAAACACAACTAGTGCCTTTAGACTTCGGCTTCATCCTCAAATCCATCTTTATATAGATGCCGTGTGAAACTATTATTCATACCTGGATGCATGGGGTGCAGAGCACAGTCTGCCTGCCAGACAAGGAGACACGGAGCTGCCAGCGTGAGCCTCAGAATCAATGTATTTTTTATGCTTTTCTCCGGTTTGTTTACTCCTTGTTGTGGCTTTACTCCTTGTCAGCCGTTAGGATAGATTAGGTTCTGCATGAGAGCTGTGGCAACCCCATTTATTTAGAAGCAGCGGTGAATCACTTTTTTTTCCCCCCTTTTGTACATCAATCCAGCTATTTAATATTGATGTTACCTGAAAACGCATACCCTAAATATATTAAATATATTTCAATACTCCATGCTATAGGATACAATGCAATATGATGTATCCCCCCCGCCCCCCACACACAAACTCACACACACCCCCACAA
>NW_028179992.1:35000-37242 GCF_964030765.1 Micromesistius poutassou | reverse complement strand
CATACACACAGGCACAAATGCACACACACACACACACACGTGACACACACACACGATTGCATGCACACACAGGTATATATGCACACAGGCATACACATGCATGCATGCATGCACATGCTGGCACACACCCACACACAAACACACACACACACACACACACACACACACACACACACACAAGACATTTGCTACCACTATTAATCCGACGAGAGAAATTCAGGGACACAAAAGACGCATTAAAGCCATTTCATTCTGTTCCTTCTCGGGCAGACGACAGCAGTAAGCTATGACCAGCCTAGCATAATACATCTCTGCATCTCCTATGTTGCCTGCTGCCGACAAACAGCGGCGTTTTAAATAACATTTGTGGCTGGGGGAAGTGTTATACATCCTATGATGTATCTGCGATTCTCCAAATGCAACGCTGATGTTTTTCTTCATCCAAATATCCCCAGCTTCTCTGAAATAGATCAAAAGATGTAAGCGTTCGAAACCATGAAACACCTCCGCCATTTCCATGAAACAAATGTTGATTTATCGCGTTTCGATTTCCATAACACAGTGCAGCTCTCTCTTTATCGCTTTCCTCCTCTCGCTCTCTTCATCTCTCTCTCTCTCTCTCCTCTTCTTGCTCTCTTTCTCTCTCTCGCTCTCTCTCTCTCTCTCTCTTTCCTTCTCTGCCCCGCTGTAATGTTGTTGCTGCTCACTGATTGCTTCAATTATGATTAAGTCAGTCTGATTGGTGTGTGTGTGTGTGTGTGGGGGGGGGGGGTTGTGTGTGTGTCTGTGTGTGTGTGTTTGTGTGTGTGTGTGTGTGTGTGTGTGTTTGTATTTGTGATTTAATATCACAGATCCATGAGAGAGTGTTTGTATATGTACTGTGTGTGTGTGTGTGTGTGTGTGTGTGTGTGTGTATGTGTGTGTGATTGTGTGCGTGTGTGAATACATGTGTGTTCATGTGGATGTTTGTGTTTATGTGATCCAGCGACACAGGGCCATGAATATGTATACCTTACTCACCCCCCATCCTCTCTCTCTCTCTCTCTCTCTCTCTCTCTCTCTCTCTCTCTCTCTGATGTGCGGTAGCTTTGTGTACACATGTCTGTTGGTTTGTGGGTTGTGTCTGTGTCTGTGTCTGTGTGTGTGTGTGTGTGTTTTTTTCTAAAGGCCACTCTTGCTCACAGCCGTGCTGCTTGATAGCTAAAAATACCTCCTTTAACAGTAATTACCATCAGAGAAGCCAGACACAAGACACGCACCCACAAACCATGACACACAGACCCGCAGACACACACACACACACACACACACACACACACACACACACACCAGCCACAAACATAATGGATAACGTTGTACACATCAACAGACTTTAGGATGCAGTGTCAATCGGTCTTATGAAGACCAATTTTCACACTTAACTTGCAGAGATACAAAGATATAAGTTCAGGTGGCCTGTCAACTGATGCTGCTCTCTCTCTCTCTCTCTCTCTCTCTCTCTCTCTCTCTCTCTCTCTTTCACTCAATCCAGCAATATTGAGCAAATAACTGACAAACAATCTGCGTTGCCTGTGTGTGGGTGTGTCTTTGTTTGTGCGTGTGTGTTTGTCTTGAGGCCTCGCTCAGTACAATACGTGCTTCTCTCTTGTCTGCAGGGTATTGAGATGAGGTGGGTGCCTTGTGGGGGTGGTGCAGATGGGGAGCAGCGTGTGTGTGTGTGTGTGTGTGTGTGTGTGTGTGTGTGTGTGCAGTCAGGGTTATGGGCCTTTCTTTTAAGGACGCGCAATTAAGCTTAATTTTTAATGAATATTAATGGCATTAGTGTCAGATTTAGCCGAGATGTGCATCTGCCAACGGGTGGGGGTTGATCCGGTGTGTGTGTGTGTGTGTGTGTGTGTGTGTGTGTGTGTATTGTGTGTGTATTTCATTTGGTAGTCATGAGGCGCCTCACGCAGAGGGGAGAGGAAGAGGGAGATGGATGGATGGGAGACGGAACGTTTTAGTCATGTGATTTTGCTCTGGGTGAAGATCTCTTAGGTGGTGATGAAAATAAAGATGGATATTGAGATGGTAAAAAGATGGTAATAATAATGTGGAGCCGGGATTTTCAGACAAAGAAGGCGATGGAGGAGAAAAAGGGAGGGAAGGAGGGGAAAACGGGAATGTACAAAAATAGTGATGGATGGATTAAAAGGAGAACAGAGAGAGCGATGAAGAAACGCAACAGCATGGCAATAGACGC
>NW_028179992.1:15000-30000 GCF_964030765.1 Micromesistius poutassou | reverse complement strand
CCAGGCGTGCAGGTCTCTGATGCTCGGATAAGAACGTACAAACGCACACACTTGCGCACACACGCACGCACACGCACGCATGCATGCGCACACACACATGCACACGCACACATATGCAATCATGTACATGCACTGGATACATATCTAGATGCTCTGCAATGCAAGGCTTGTGACAGCAATTTTCTCTCCATTAACAGCCCTACACTTCCTATTTATACAAATATATGCACGATAAGTGCAAGCTAGAGTTATACCTTGTTTTTCACATATTCAGCAATTTCCATTACATGAGTTTGATGTCAAAAAACAAATCTGTGCAGTGAACTCCGTATCATCTTCAATCTTTTCCCCTTCTTCGAGTAGTTTGAGTAGATGACTTTTCGGTGCCTGTGACCCAGACGCCTTACCCTTGGATGACATGTGACACGGCCAAAGCTAAAACAATCAAACAATATATTATATCATCTCTAATACCAAACCCCTCCTCTGTCCTAAAACGTCCTCTCACGGCGAGGCCCCCGCTGCAGGCAGCGACGCGCCGGGTTTGTACCGACTGTACCGACTGCCCCGTCTCCGCGGAGACGGGGGCGTCGCCGCGGAGCGCCGTGCTCCCCGCTTGAACTCCTAACAGGAGCGGGCGTGTGTCAAACGGGATCTGAGGCTCCGCTCTCGGCGTGGCTCCTAACATCCCCTCTTACCCCCCGTGGCCCCCCCCGTCCTTGTTGTTCCCCCGCCCGCCGCGTACCCGGTCTTCCCCCGGCCGCCGCGCGCCAGGTCACGGCGTCTCCTCAGCTCTTACTTTAAGCTCTCTCCGTGTGTTCTGTGTCTCTTTCTCCGTTTCTATTCTGCTTCTTTCTGCTTTTTTCTTTTTCTGTTCTCTCTCACTTTCTTTCCACCGTTTTATACGTTGCCTTGAAACTATCAACCATGAAAGCCCCCCCCCCCGCACAAACACACACACCCACACACACAGACACACACACACACACACCCACCCACACAACCACACACTCCCGTGCACGCACACACGCCCACCCAAACACACGCACGCACACACACCCACGCACACACCGACTTGTTCCAAAAGGAGAGCAAAAGTGGCGCAATTTGTCCCTGTGTGTTTTTGCGGGTGCAGCAGTGCAGGAGCGCGAGGGGCCCCCGAGTGGCCGTGGGGGCCGATCTCTATTTGAACCACGCCGGGGCCGCTTTAATCCCACCGCTTGGCCCCTGGGGCGCGGCGTGCGCCTTCACATCCTGTTGCACTCGCACGGCTCACAGAGATCCTAATCGCCGGCGAGGTTTGATGGGCGTTTGGGGAGCAGGAGAGAGAGAGAGGGAGGGAGAGCGAAAGAGAGAGAGAGAGAGAGAGAGAGAGGGAGCGAGAGAGAGAGAGAGAGAGAGAGACCAAACAACAGGGAGGGAATGAGAGAGAGATTGAGAGAGGAGTCACTCTGCCATGCTTTACCAGCGAGCAAGCTGTCACGGCAGAGATGTAATGTTTTCTACTCTACTTTTTTTTATCCCCCCCTCTCTCTATCTGGCGTTTGATGTCAGATCTGAAGCCGCTGTCATTTTTCCCTTCTTTCTTCTTCTTCTTTTTCTTCTTCTTCCTCCTCTCTTCTCCCGTTCTCTCCGTGGGAAGGGAGGGGCGTGGGTCAGTGGCGTGCCACGCCGTTGTTTTGGGAATGCGTCTGTCGTGTGATGTGGCGCGAGGTTTGAAGGCACACCAAAGAGCCGAGAGGGGCTTTGGTTTCCTATCACTAAAACACTCCTTAGTGTGCCACTGGGCCCTTTCAAAAGGTAATGGACTGGGAAATAATTATCAAATAATAACATCTTATTATTATACACTTATTTCCACTTTTACAGTCAGCCGATCGTCGATTTGGTTATTGATAAATTGATGAGCGAGCGAGTGCAAAGCGTGCGCTATCATTCACCGCCGCTTAGCTTCAGAGCTGCTGCTAGCGCCGCTAAGCTCTCAGTTGCATCCGGTTAAAGGGGAGTTTATAAGGGCTGCCGTTAGCACACATTAGCCGCGGCTCAGCATTAGCATTGTCATTGTTAGGGTCGGCAACCAGGCAACCGGCCGACCCCCCGACTCTGCCCTATTATAGGAGCCGCTAAGGTTGTGCTCTGGCCCGACCCCAACCCCCCCCCCCCCCCCCCGCCCCTACCGCCCCACCACCCCCCCCCCCCCCCCCCCCCCTCCCCCGGCATGCCTGTTCTTGCAGTCCCACGGCGAGGCGAGGAGCCAGAGAAGTGCCACCTCTGTTCCAGTCACTGCATGTTGGGTCTCGCTCCCCGGGCCCCCCCCCCCCCCCCCCAACCCCACACTCTGACAGGCTGCCAAGCTCCCGCTCGGCTACCGTCCGCTGGGACACGGGACAAGAGGGCCAGCCATGTGGAAAGACACAGAGGGGCGAGGGGGAGGGAGAGGGAGAGAGGGAGAGGGGTTAGAGAGAGGGAGAGAGAGAGGGAGGGAGGGATAGAGAGAGGGAGAGAGAGAGAGAGAGGCAGAGGGGTTAGAGAGAGGGAGAGAGAGAGGGAGGGAGGGATAGAGAGAGAGAGAGAGAGAGAGAGAGAGAGAGAGAGAGAGGGAGGGAGAGAGGGGGAGATGGAAGTGGGGAAACACATGAGAGACATGGCTCGGGTTGAGTAGGACAGACACGGCGAGAGAGAAAGAGAGAAATGGGGGTTTGAGGAGGTGAAGCGAAACATGGTTATCTTTTTTGTCACTTGTTTAGGGGTGAGGGAGGCTGCATTCAAGCTGTGGTGCTCCACTGGTGTCTTGTCTGTCACACACACACACACACACACACACACACACACACACACACACAGAAGCGTACAAGCTTACACTCATAGACACACGCACACGCCACACATGTGCACAGCATGTACACAGACACAAAACAGATGGTTGCATGTATTCCATGTTTGTCTTTCCATGATCATTTATCCTACGTTTCTTTTTTAAACCCACAAGCATCAAAACATGAACTCTTTCTTCCGCAATCCACTCATGTATTCTATGCGCGCTCTCTCTCTCTCTCTCTCTCTCTCTCCCTCGCTCTCCCTCACTCTTCCTCGCTCTCTCTCTCTGTCACCTTGCCCTCCCATGTTCTCCCAGTGTCAGGTCATCCATGATTGACGGGGCACAGCTGGAAACAAGACCAGGCCCACCCATCCAACACACACACACACACACTCTTAATTGTGTACTCAAGCAGCGCATGTCAATCACACTGCCCACAATTGGTACTCTCTGTCTCCCTCTTCTTCTCTGGGCTATTTTAGAATATTCATGGCGGGTCCGAGAGAGGCAGGCAGACAGACAGACAGGCAGGCGGTCAGACAGACACACGGGAAAGGGGAAAAGAGAAACTCAGAGAGAACTCAGGCGAACAGGCAGTCAGACAGTCGAAGAGGCAGAAGGGCGCACGGATATAAAGGAGAGACGCAAAAGGCAGAGACAGACAGACTGGCCAGCACTCGGACGGGCAGACTGCCGGGCTGCAGGCCCCGAGTGAGGTGTCATGGAGCCTGGGCGGGTGTCTGTGACATGGCCCTGGACACCACCATGTTTGGGCAGGGAGGAGACGAGCCAGGGAGAGGGAGAGACCAGGGAGGGAGGAGGGAGGGAGACGGCAAGGCGGAAAACCAGCAAGGAGGAATATAAATAAAAGACTGGAGAGAGCTGAGGAGTTGGGGAGACATAGTTTTGGAGTGCGTGTCTGTGTATGTGTGTGTGTCTGTGTGGGTCTGTGCATATGTATTTGTGGGCATGTGTGAGCGTTTGTGTTTGTGCATGTATGTGTTTGTGCATGTGTGTGTGTGTGTGTGTGTGCGTGTGTGTGTGTGTGTGTGCATGTGTGTGTGTGTGTGTGTGTGTGTGTGGACATGTCACCCTTCTGTTTATTCTTAGCATTGGCACGAACACTAGAAGCTAGGTCTTACCGTCGCTACGGTGCACCCAGGCTCTGGGGTACTTGGGCTGTACAGGAATCCCCCACAGCAGCTAGGGATCCATGGCGACGCCACTGCGTATAGCGCCTCGGTCACATTAATGTGGGCCTCTATCACAGTTGCTTTCTTCTTCAAACAGCTATATCCGAAGAACAATTCGAAGCCCTTAAATAGACAAAGACATAGGCCCCGTCCAAATACCTCCCCTAACCCTTGATTTTTGCCCTAACCCTAGATTTTGCGCATTCTCGTGTAAAGGTAGTGTGTCCCATTACTGTAGGGAGCAAGGGGGAGTGCTATTTTGCCCTTATAATCAACCCTCAAAACGTAGTGAGGTCCGATGCAGGCTTAAAACGAAGTGGAAGATTTACTGTTGAGGGCACTCCAAACCAAGTGTAAGTTTTAAGGGGGAGAAATGGGACAGGGCCATACTCTACAAGTACCCCTCCTTGGGCCATTCAACCATCAAAATTATATTATTAGTTCAACCAATGGACCAACAAAAACCAATAGAGTAACAAAGCACAATACTTAAGTATAGCTCTGGCAAGATTGCCACACTGATCAAACATTTTTCTTTGGTTGTGATAAAGCCTCAGTAATGTGTGTCAATTAATCACCATGGTAACACAGCCGTGGCTCTCTAATAGGAGGCTAGATGTTTGCCTTGAAGAAACTGGTAGGATCCATGTTGATTAAGCATATTGAAGCCGTGTTGATGGAATGTGAATGCCATTTTCAGTTTAATAGCAGAGATTGGTTATTATGTGATGGTTGTTTCCCTAAGTGTATTTTAAATTGTCGATTTATTTATGTTGTCCTTTAGTGTGGTGTTTTTTTCAAATCAAGCACTATACCAGTGTGGACATACATATTTAATTCATATTCCATACGCATACATTTAAATGTACATTTTTATGTAGTGTAACATTTTGTAAAATGTCATGTCATTTCCGAACGCCTCTCTCATGCACACACACACACACACACACACACACACACACACACACACACACACACACACACACACACACACACGCATGACTCACGTGGACGACAAACACACACGCTGCATCTTCTACGCCGGCATATTACAGCAGCCCTGGTTGGCTTAACCTGTGACCCGCTCTACCTGGGACGGGCATCATGACACAGCTCTGTGTAAAACACAGACGCGCTGGATCGCCCGCGGGTCGCTCATTCGCTCCCTCATGAATGATTTAGCTCGGGCTGACACACACACGCACGCACGCACGCACGCACGCACGCACGCACGCACATGCACCCGTACGGCGCTGATCCCTGGAGCTATGAACACACAGCTCCACTCTTTCCTCTTTTTTCTTTTTCCCCCGACTGCTGACTTACACTCAAACACACAGGAAGTACATATTACCCATGCTGTAGGGGGCGGGGGCTGAGTTTTTATGTGTGTGTGTGTGTGTGTGAGTGTCTGTGTGTGTGCGTGCCTTCCTGTGTTCTTGCGTGCGTGAGCACGATCCTGCGAGTGTTACGAGTGAAACGGAGAGCGACAAACCAGGTTAAGAAAGTAAGGGTTTGGTTCCACGGACACAGTGGACATACACACACACACCCTGCACCCCCCCCACCCCTACACCCCCCCCCACCCCTGCACCCCCCCACCCTCTCAGACACACACAACTGATTAAGCAGTCCAAATCCAGGACAATGCAGGGAGGGCGGGAGGGCTGGAGGGAGACTTAGTGGGCCGTCATTAACAAAGCAACAGCACACTAGAAACTGGATTCCATGTAAACCTCTTGTGAAATCAAGGGCAAGGTGTGTGGGTGTGTGTGTGTGTGTGTGTGTGTGTGTGTGTGTGTGTGTGTGTGTGTGCGCACCTGTGTGTGCACGCACACAGACCTGTGTGTGTGTGTGTGTGTGTGTGTGTGTCGGTACTTGAAACAGCAATCAGCCTGCACTGAGGCAGAGCAGTGGTGGGGGTGTTTCTGTCGCAACACAGAAACCCCACCATCCACCTCTCCCCTCCATCCACCTCTCCCCTCCACCCAACCTCTCCTCACCATCCACCTCTCCCCTCCATCCATCTCTCCCCTCCACCCAACCTCTCCCCTCCATCCATCTCTCCCCTCCACCCAACCTCTCCCCTCCATCCATCTCTCCCCTCCACCCAACCTCTCCCCCCCTCCATCCACCTCTCCCCTCCATCCACCTCTCCCCTCCATCCACCTCTCCCCTCCATCCACCTCTCCCCTCCACCCAACCTCTCCTCACCATCCACCTCTCCCCTCCATCCACCTCTCCCCACCACCATCCACCTCTCCCCTCCATCCACCTCTCCCCACCATCCACCTCTCCCCACCATCCACCTCTCCCCTCCACCCAACCTCCGGCCACACATTCGACCTCTGCGGGAGGTGGAGTAGGTGGTGGAGGTGGTGTGCTGGCCCTCCAGAGGGACCAGGCTGTAAGTAGCCCACGACCTGCCTAGTGTCGCCCCCCCCCGAAAAATATAAGATGGATGGTGTTGAGTTAAGTTGAGTTTAATTGATCCATGAACGGAATATGAAACCGTCTCGCTTTATATTAATAAAAGTGGAGATAATCCTGACGATAATTGACTATAGAGCCCAAAGCAGGCGGGCGTGTCGGCACACGCGTGAAATAATGTTTCAATTCGTGTCCCAGATAGACTTAATTCCAGAGTGGAGCGGGTGAGCAACACAGCCCCACAACATTCGCTCTGCGTGAGCCCTGCTCCGTTAAAAGCAATTTAATTCTATTTGTTTTATGGAATAGCATAATTATTTTTTTCCTGTGCTCTGGGCTTAACAATAATAATGACAACGATGATAATAATGAAAATAATTGCAGACGATATTAATATGAATCACAGTAATAAGATTGATCCTAAAATCACAGTGATCACCAGAAATAAACCACTGGAACCCCGTGGAGCCGCACAGCGCGGCCCGGAGCCTCTGAAGGCCCCACGCTGGCCGCCGGTGGCCAGGGGAAGCGTAACCTTTCTCTGGGAGGACCCTCCAGCTCGGAGCCGTGTAGACCCACGGCCTGACAGGGACATCTCACTGGTCCTAGTGACGGCTGCTGAGGAGAACATAAGAGGGGAGGGGAGTGTGTGTGCGTTTGTGTGGGTGTGTGTGTGTGTGTGTGTGTGTGTGTGTGTGTGTGTGTGTGTGCGTTTGTGTGTGCATGCAGAATACTTTGTTGTCAACGCGTCTGTGTGTGTTGTGTGTGTGTGTGTGTGTGTGTGTGTGTGTGTGTGTTTGTGTACATTTGTGTGTTGTGTGTGTGTGTGTGTGTGTGTGTGTGTGTGTGCGCACGAGTGTGTGCGTGCGGAATACTTTGTTGTCAACACCATGCCTCCCTCTGGCTGCTGGGAGGATGAAATTACATCTGACTGTCACGTTAGGGCCACATTACCGCCGGCGTTGCTATACCGACTGGGATGTGTGTGTGTGTGTGCGTGTGTGTGTGTGTGTGTGTGTGTGTGTGTGTAAACTCCTAGGGAGGGTTAATATGCATGATTCAGACTGTGACTGGCCCTGATGGTATTACAATGCTATTATTAATCTTCTCTCATAAGAACGCACTGTCACACTGTGTGCTTAGTAGAGCATCAGACACACACACACACACACACACACACACACACACACACGCACACAAACACACACACACACACACACACACACCGCACAGGAGACACTGTAAGAGATGCACACACATATGCACACACATATGTGTACGTACGCACACACACACACACACACACACACACACACACACACCGCACAGGAGACACTGTAGGAGATGCACACACACATGCACACACACATATGTGTACGTACGCGCACACACACACACACACACACACACACACACACACACACACACACACACACACACACACTTACACACCTCAAAACCACAAGCAGCCAACCTCCACACACACACACACACACACACACACACATACAGACACACATACAGACACACACACACACACACACAGTGCTCTACCTTTTCCTTGCAGCGTCTGTCTGTTGTTTTGGCTCTGATAACTTTGTATTTCTATGTTTGTGTTCTCTCAGCCGCTAATGTTCTCCACTGTTCTTTTTGTTTATCGCACATTTCCCCAAAAAAAGAATATTCAGCTTGACAGACAGACAGGCAGACAAAGAGGAAAGCAGGCAGGCAGGCAGGCAGGCATGCACACACACAGATGGACGGCATGACTGAAATCAGACCAGTCGGTGGTTCCCCTGTTGGAACTCATGTGATGAGACTAAAGACGAGTGTAAGGAAACGTGTCGGGTGCGGGTGCGTGTGTGGATGTTGGGGGCATGGGGCGGAGATGCTGAATATCGGGTACCACTAATGCAGCAGAGACTGTCTCCAAGCTAAGGCCCTGTGCCAATCTGAGTCTCCCCGCAGCGAGCCTGCTATACATTTTTCATGACCACTGAGCGTGAATTAGCGACGGATCGCTGCCTCAAATCGCCTATTCTTGGTCTCGGCTGCTGGAGGGAGGGAGAGAGAGTTACAGACAGACAGACAGACAGACAGACGGTAGGTGGGGGAAGCAGGCACCACATCTATCAAACAATACAATGATCCGCTCTTGGTTACCTTGAAAAATAGATTTGTATTGTTAGTGCACACAGTGCAATCCAGTTTGGGCTGCGGCAATGTATTGCAATTGCTCCGATTTCCACGATGATCATGATGTTGGATGCCAGCGTACACTTGTTTTCATTCATTGAATGCCCAGCTTGTAGATCATTTATAAAATCAGCCAGGACTTTGTTGCATAATATGAAAGTGGGGGTTTCTATGTCTTTCAAGATCTTAGCTAGCTTGTGTTGTTTTGCTAATTATGGATCTGGTTCAATTCGATACCCTGCTGATCTGGCTGTCTTCAACTTTTGTAGTTTTTCATCGGAAGTGAAAGGCTAGCTTTATCCTGCCTAGTTCACTGGAGCACCCCTCCCTCCCTTGCTCTTTCTCTACTTCCATCTTTAGCCTAGCTCTAGCTCTCTCTCTCTCTCTCTCTCTCTCTCTCTCTCTCTCTCTCTCTCTCTCTCAGCAAGGCTCAAATCTAATCTCTCCCCTCTTGCTCCTTCCCTTTTTCCATCCATCTCCAGCAGATCTCCCCTCTTTGACCTGTGCACAACACAGCCTTGGCCTCAATCTCAGCCTGCCCTCTCCACTCCTCCATAGCCTGCTTTCATGTCCTACGCTGGGTTGCTATCGGAGCTACAGCCCCGGCTGTCTGGCTCTGGATGGAAAGATGAATATCCTCCTGACCGACTGGCTCAACGGAGGGATGGAATGGATGGATGGATGGCTGATGAATAACTGTACTCATTCAATCCATTTCCCTTGAGAAATAATGTGCTGTGAAGGATTGACTTTGGTCGAGGGGAAGGGCATGTGTGGGTGTTCACAAACCCTCGGTAGCAAAAAAAATGCACACATGCAGGCCGAGAATGAAAGCTATATCTGTGAGTTTTAAATCTGTTGTTGTGTGCGGTTGGTGCTGTTGTGTTTTTGCTCGACTACTGCGACTGAATGGGTGATCAGAATACGTACTATAACCCTAACCCTAACGTACTAATAATCAACTTACACCAGGTGTGCTCTCCTCACAAGGTAGCGTAAAGATTATATTGCGGAGGGACTTCAATATTCAACACACCTATGAGTGAGCGAGGAAAATAATATGACTTGCATCATCAAATATATAGACACATAGGTGTACTTAGCAACAAGCTTGTGACTACATTACTCTAAGGCCATCTACAGAGAGACAATATTGTTATGAAAGAAAGGTCACAGACAGATGGTATGTATACTATGTATACTATGCAGCAGTATGAATTGGAAGAAAGGTCTATAGACAAGGCTGGCCATGGAGGAATAGGAAGAAAATTATTTCTATAGGCCATGGGAAGAGAAGAGGGGGTGTGTGTCTCCATGGAAGATGGATAGGTGCTGGGAGTGAACGTGAACATGAATGGATTCCCACTGTCTACATGGCTTTTGACAAACTAAAGAACTGCGAGAAGACATGGAAGATATGTGATAGATACTTAAGATGTGCACACTTGAAAATGGAATAACTGAAAAGAAGTGAAAAGAGAGAAGGCAGCGCGATGAAATGTAACACAAATCGACACAGAACAAAACCATATATTCTGTCACGGCCCGTCGTGGGCTAAGCGAACGGGTAGCGATGTTAACACAATCTCTCTCCCTCCTTTATTTATTCATCTTTCAGAAGGAGAGCAAACACAAAAGGACGGGGATCACAGGGAGAGAGCGGAGACAGACAGGGGATCTGTGCAAACAAATAACTCAGAGGGAGAGAGAGAAAGAGAGAGAGAGAGAGGGAGAGAGGGAGAGAGGGAGAGAGGGAGGAAGGGAGGGGGAGAGGGAGAGAGAGAGAGTGAGAGCGAGGTGTGTGAGAGCGCGAGGGCAGGGGTGTTGCCCTGGAGCCCTGGAGTCCCACGTGTTGCCGGGTCCAGTCAGTGTAATCCGGGGGGCCCGCCAGCCTGGCTGCTGTCAAGCCTGGCTGACTGTTTACAACCACAGACACACCGGGAGTCTTGCCTCTTCATTCTGCTGTTGTGTTTTCTTCTTCTCCTCTGTAACCACATCAAATATGTATAGCAGGTGACTGAGAAGAAAACAACTGCTAGAGAATGTTCCGGCACACTCCGAACACCCCGCACACAGGGATACACGTACACCCACACACATGTACGCACACACACACATGCACGCACAAACCCCTTCCTGACAGGGTAGCACAATAATGCTTTATGGTTTAGTTTATATGGGTGTGTGTGTGTGTGTGTGTGTGTAGGCTACTATTTGCAGCCTTATACATGCCTTTGAGTAAAGCCTCCTGAGCTGTGTACACACGCAAAAGCACACAAACACGCATACACTTGCATGCGTCTCCATACACGCGCACTCAGTCAAACGCGCAAACGCAGGGTCTTTCTGTTAGCTTAGCACAGTGTCAGTGGTGAGGCTAATAGCATGCAGAATGGCGCCTACCAGCGCTGGGCGTCCATTAGGAGCCATTTTACCGCCACATAATGGCCCCATATAGAGACAAATACAGACAGAAGTGTAGACAGGGACAGAGAGGGAAGTGTGAGAAGAGTGAAAAGGAGATTGAATGAGAGAGAGAGGCTCAGTTACAGCTGTAATGATGATCTCTCTCTCTCTCTTTCTCCCGCCACTCATTCATGTGTTATTCCCCTACCGTTCCTTCTATCCTGGAGGCATGGGAGGAGGTCACTGCTGCTTCCCTGGCTTTATGTGATTTATTTTGGTGGCAGACGATATTTATTATTCTGTAGATGGATGTGTTCCTGTGTGTGTGTGTGTGTGTGTGTGGTGTGTATGTTTTGTGTATTTTGCACACTGTGAATTGAAGCACATACACTGTATCAGGGGCTTAGCAAGTGTGTGCTTAGCACGCTTTACTTTATGCTTCATGTTTGGGCATTGTGTGTTTATCTGTGTGTGTGTGTGTGTGTGTGTGTGTATGCGTGCACGTGTGTGAGACTGCATGTACTGGGATCGGGATAAAATGATGTGGAAATCAAATTCACCTTGAAGTGTCCTTCTCTCCCCCCCCACATGCACCACCCCCATATGTTTGCCTTCCACTTTGCTTTGAACGCGCTGCAGCACCCAGTTCAAAGAGAAACGCCGCTCGCACGCTTGCTCTGCGTGTGTGTATGAGTGTGTGTGTGTGTGTGTGTGTGTGTGTGTGTGTGTGCACGCACGTACGTGTTCAAGTGTGTGTGTGTGTGTGTGTTGTTTGTGCATAATCATGTGTCTGTGTTTATAAATGTGAGTCTGTTTCTGTCTTTGTGTTGTGTGAGTCGGTTTCTGTCGTTGTGTTGTGTGTGTGTGTGTGTGTGTGTGTGTGTGTGTGTGTGTGTGTTTCTACACTCCGTCACATGCACAGCACAGACACACACACATGTGTGAAGGGGTGTAGAAAAATAGAGAGGATCCAGCTGCTGATGCACTCGTCTATGCTGCACTCCTTACCTTTATTTTTAAGAGCAACTAGGCTTAGAGGACCACTCGCCCTTCTCTCTGTCCCTCTTTCTCCATCTCCCTCTCCCCCCTCTCTCTCTCTTGCTCTCTCTCTCTCTCTCTCTCTCTCTCTCTCTCGCTCTCCTTCTCTTCCCTGCTCCTTCTCTCCCCTCCTACTCACCTATTTAAAAAACAACCTGGGACAGAGGGGCACAAAGTGTGTGTGTGTTTGAGTGTGTGTCCGTGTGTGTGTGTGTGTGTGTGTGTGTGCGTGTGTGTGTGTGTGTGTGTGTGTCCACTTGCGCTTGCGCGATGTGGGTGTGTGCGCATGCATGTACGTGTGTGAGTGCATGTGTGTGTGCGTATTGGAGAGAGACCCTAAAAAGAGATTTTTGACAACATTGATAAATCACCTGTATCTCAATTAGAACAGGGAACCTTTAAGAAGCACTTAATGTTTGAGGGGTTGTTAATCAAAGAACACCACAGGTCATGTTACTCTCTGTTGTTGTATTTAACCCTATATTCGATTCTATTCTTTTCCATCTCTCAGTACGTTACATTGCGTGGTATGTCTGTCATTGGTGCTCTACCATCTACACATCCTGAAAGGCAGTTTTGAAATCTAAATGATTTATGATGTGACTTTATGATGGTGCTTACTTAGTCATGAGTTATGGCTCTATAGTCATGAGTTATGGCTCTATATCATACAATAATAGCCTGTATCAGCAGCAGTTGTGTTATTGGTATTGTGCTTAAAATTGTTAATAGTGACCATTGAAATTGAGGCAACAAGGATGGTTGGAAAAGACAAAATCAAAAGTGTGTGTGTGTGTATGTGTGTGTGCCTGGCTGCCTCTCTCTTTCTTGCACACAATCTCTCTATTTGGAGTCTCGGAAGGATAATTCCAAGACGGAAAGCCAGTAGGGAAGGGGACATAAAGGTCACCTCATCTCTGTCTCTCTCTCACTCTTCTCTGCGTCTCTCTCTCTCTCTTCAACTCTCTCTCTCGCTCTTTCTCTCTCTTCAACTCTCTCTGTCTGCTTCCATCACTCTCTCGCGCTGGGTTTATTGCCCACATTTTTATCTTCTTTCCAACAATGAACTTTCAGTGTTAATGTCTGTTATTAAAACACATCAGCTGAAGATACCGGTTCTTGCATTTATTCAATAAACCCTTTAGTGGATGTGTGCGGGTCTATAACGTCGGCTCATAAATCGTGCAGTTTCCATTGCCAATATTGTATTTATTTCCAAATGCAATGCGTTCTGAAACAGATTTTGGCATTTTATGTTTAATCTTCTTGCATTTACCGCCTGCTTCTGCTCTCACATCTCGCTCGTGATCCCACCACTCAGTATCTCTTTTCCTCTCTCTCTGTTTATTTCTCTCTCTCGCTCGATCTCTCTCTCTCTCTCTCTCTCCACTTGTGACTCCAGGGCTACGCGCTGCTCTGAAAAGGTCACTCCTGCCTGACATTTTACGAGGAGCCCTTATCGATTCCTTGCCGTCTGTGCTGTGATTGGCTCACTGAAAATCCCCTTCATTCTCCCACCAATCCCCCTTTTTCTAACCAGGAAATAGGCCAACTGCATGACCCTGGGGTTCAGCCAGCTCCGTAGAGCTTTCTCTGGACTGGCTCTCGTTCTCTTCTTCTCTTTCTCTCTTCTCTTGCTCTTATATATATAAATATATGTATCCAATATTTTCACAAAGAGAGAGGGGAAAGGCTTCTTGAGGATGAATTCTTTGATGCAATGCCAGAATAAGACATGTGGTAAACATGGTTTGCGTCCAAATGACATCTTGTGAGGAGTGAGGAATGCCAAAATGATTTACATGTATCGATAAAACATTTACAAATGTTTACTGAGTTTCAATTGTGTGACGATTCGAACTGCGTCACAGAAATGTGGTGGACACATGTTTTTATGTTTTTATTAGGATATGGATTTTTCACCCCCTCCTCAAAATGTTCAAGAATTACAAGATGAATAGCAATTACTGTCACAGTTAATCATAACTATACTAATACATTCTCGATGAAAGCAAGTGGTACCCTAGCAATACATTACCTGTGGCTTTTGGTTTTGTGGACAAATACAATTCTTCAGTCTTCATCGATGCAAGGAGGTAGATGAGCATCACAACAAGGAGCCTGGAGCCGCTGTTATGAAGCCTTGCTAAAGAGCACTACACAGCAGGGAACTCACGGTCGGTGTTAGGAGAGTGGTAGGATGGAGGCGCTTGTCGCCGCACATAAAAGTCAAACCACTTCTTTACTTTCCGCCCTTTATACAGATCTGTACTAATATCCCACAGTGTGTGTGTGTGTGTGCGTGTGTGTGTGTGTGTGTGTGTGTGTGTGTTTGTGTGTGAGTGCGTGTGCTTGGGTGTTAAACATAAAAGTATGAATACGTAGCCATCCGTCACAGCACAAAACTCCACTGTCTGATACACTTGAAATTCCCTAAAAATAGTTTTTGTTCGGCCTGCCTAGAATAACTCCTTAAGTCCTTCACTGACGACCCGGAGAAGGAGCACATTCACACCGGCCAATCACAGGGGAGCATCATCTTTTAGCTCGCTTCAGAGTGAGTATCTCTGTTCAGAGTGAGTCTATCTCTTCAGAGTGAGTCTAGCTCTCTTCAGAGTGAGTATCTCTGTTCAGAGTGAGTCTATCTCTTCAGAGTGAGTCTAGCTCTCTTCAGAGTGAGTATCTCTGTTCAGAGTGAGTCTATCTCTCTTCAGAGTGAGTATCTCTCTTCAGAGTGAGTCTATCTCTCTTCAGAGTGAGTATCTCTGTTCAGTGTGAGTCTATCTCTTCAGAGTGAGTCTATCTCTCTTCAGAGTGAGTATCTCTGTTCAGTGTGAGTCTATCTCTCTTCAGAGTGAGTATCTCTCGTCAGAGTGAGTCTATCTCTCGTCAGAGTGAGTCTATCTCTCTTCAGAGTGA
>NW_028179993.1:0-9235 GCF_964030765.1 Micromesistius poutassou | reverse complement strand
CACCCTCTCTCTCCTAATCAATTTCATTACTCCAGTTACCGCCCTCCCCCTCTCTCTCTCACCCCCCCCCCCCGCCCCCTCACCCTCACCCCCCCCCCCCCCCGGCCCCCCGGGAAAGCTGTGCCCTTAAACTTCAGCTCCCTGCTCGCAGCGATCAATAGGCCTCGCTGTCCCTGCCAAGGTTCCATTTAAAGTTCATTTATTTCGAGCCATCATATAAAACAAGACAGAGCATCGACGCGGCCCCACTTTGTTTCATCTGACGGAGGATTTCCAGCGTGACACCGGGTTCCTCGGCAAAGTCCACGCTCCCGCGTGCAGGAAGCCGGGGGAAACACACCGCGGCGACCCCTGCAGCCTTCACTTCCCGCCCTCCCGATGCTACGCGTCCGTGGGGTTAGCGTGCGTGTGAGCGCGTGTGTGTGTGTGTGTGCGGTCGGTATCGGCGGTGTACGTGTTGATTCATATATTTTTTGTGTATTTATCGACATGTGTTTTCACGCGCGTCCGTTTGAGTGTTGTGTACAAACGAAAAGGTGAACGTAAAGATTCTGCTCGGATCATATATATTATAGATATAACATTTATTTAGAAATTCAAAGCCACTTAGGCGGTCTTGTTATCCTCCTGTTATCCGTATGAAGTATCTGAACCGTGGGGGTAAAGCGCGGCCGCATTACCCCGTCTTTCCACGACGGTGCAAAAAAATCAATTGCATTTTTCAGGAGGCTGTAACACCGGGCGACATGAAGAAACTCTTAGAGGCGTTTGTTAGTCAGTCGCTTCATTTTAATTACACCTTCCCGTACGGAAAGGACGTGTTGGAGACAACTCCTCCTACTCCCCCGATGGACCACATCCATACCATGTCCCCGTATTTTCACCAGTTAATTAATTTCAATGATTAATGGAATATAGCCGGGACCGTCTCTTCCATTACACACTTTATTTGTGAAGTCTATAGAGATGCAAAGCCTTAGTGCACAATTATATACAGAATTAAAGAATCTTAAATATTCATAAGGGTTATATAGGAGACGGCTGTGGACGCGTGCGTCCCAGTCCTTCATTAAGCACCACCTTCATTTGTCATTCAGGACGAACCAGTGGCACGGTTTTGGAAATCTAATGATGATCATTTGCTTTCAATAACGGGAATGAGGCCCCCGATTTACATGAAGGGGGCCCCAACTCCACAGACCTGAACCCGATCCACCTGCGTTCCTGATTTGGACTGTGCCTCCAGGGGGGGTTGAACAGTGCACTGGACTCTCACACAGGTTCCGGGTTCAGGACAGGTTCCGGGTTCGATCCCCGTTCTCTGCAGCCCTACCTGTAGGCCTCGTGTGTATCATCACCAAGATGACTGCTTGACCCCCGGGCCTCTGCCTCATCTGCTCAATCTGCATTCACTGAAAATCTTGTTCGAACGAAGCCTCCCCTATATAGTAAACAGCTGTAATCCACTACCGTTGATAACAGCCATATTGAACCCTGAATGGATTGCGACACTCCGAATGAATCTCCAAATGTCTCTCCTAGATGAACAGCTTGAGTCAATTTACGTTGAACAATCGCCATTTTTGAACCCAGAATGGACCGAGAAACTCGGAATGAATCTCAGAAGGTTTCGTTAGACTTGACATGTGCGTAAGTCGTCGTCATCACGACGGTGGCAGGCGGCTGCGGACGCCTGACTCCTCAAACACCCCCCCCCCCCCCCCCCACATCAAAGACGCGGCGGCACCGACTCTGCAAAGTTCACCGCCGCGTTTATGTCTTTTTTTCCCCGGTCTCCATTAATTGAAACTGTCGGTAAATATCAAAGTCTGTCGCATATCCGTCGCACGAACGCCAGCGGCTCACCTGAACGTCAGCGGCTCACCTGAACGTCAGCTGACCCTCATCTCAGCTCCCCTCCTCCTCCCACCCCCCAGAGGAGACTCACCCCCCCCAGAGGAGACTCACCCCGGGGTGAGTCTCCTCTGGGGGGGGTGAGTGCACAGTTCGTCTGTAAGAACCTGTTTTTAAAGCCCCATCCTGATGGTCTTTGTGACGGTGATCAGCGGTCCTCCATACTTCAGTGTGTGCTTTAATGTCAGCCTGCCTTACTGAGACATTACCGGGTGAACAGATGATGGAACAAAAGGAACTGAAGGGGACCAGTGAGAGCGTTTTGGACATTAGACACAGCAGAACAGAAGACGTCCTATCTCAATAGGTGCATTCTGTTGAAGTGATAACCGCATTAATGAAGAGTAGAAATATAGCAGCTTTCAGTAGCGGTGAATGACCGAAGTCTGTTCACAACTAGAGTGCTGGCATCTCTGCCATTAAACGGATACAAACACATCTGTGCAGAAACGTAACAATGTGCATCATATTTGGTGATGGCGAGTCACATTGACACCAACTATCCATCAAATATGAATAGTTATTCCACCAAATAGAAACAGAATGAACAGATACACGGACAGAAAGATAGAACCAAACAGATGAGATAGACAAAACATAAACAAACGATGCAATAATCAAACCAAGCTAAAAACAACCATCACAAACCAACTCAAGTTACACAGCGCAATTCATCCCACTCTGAACCAGTGTGTGTGTGTGTGTGTGTGTGTGTGTGTGTGTGTGTGTGTGTGTGTGTGTGTGTGTGTGTGTTAGCCGCCTGTGCTCCCACACGCACACACACACACACACACACACACACACACACACACACACACACACACACACACACGCGCGGCCACGCGGCCCGGCCAGCGAGGCCTTGGCAGAGAGGGGCCGGTCTCTGGGAGTGATTTCTCCAAAGCTGGCCCAAATGAAGCATCTTGTTTTAATCATGGCTCCTGGCGGTGCTGGGAGCCGCCGGGAGGACTTGGCAGCCGTGGCACTCGTACAAAATACACAAATATTTCCACAGTAATTATGTGTCACGTTAAACAAGCAATTGAGGGCTCTGGCGGAGGCTGTGTTTTGAAGGGGGGGGGGGGGGTGAGGGGGGTGTGGGGTGTAAAGGATGGGGAGGGAGAGAGGGGGAGAGGGGAGAGAGAGCGGGGGGGTGGGCGCGTGAAAGAAAAAAAACATGGTGTGTTGTGTTGTGAATGCGATGGAATTCAGTGCGAGCCCCGAAGAGACAAATCGGTCGGACACTGATCGGCTGACGGGGTTCGGCTCTTCTTCTTCTTCTCTTTGGTTTCCTCCGTCGTGCTCCGAGCAGCGCAACAGACGGCGCAGGAACGGTGAATGCTAAATGGGTTTCATTAACGTCATGTGGTCTCTCTCTCTCTCTCTCTCTCTCTCTCTCTCTCTCTCTCTCGCTCTCTGGGACTTCAAAGGGCGGCGGGGGGGGGTGGGGGTGGGGGTGGGGGTGCCTTGGGAGGGGTGGGGGGGTGGGGGGGTCGGCCGCGAGGGCTAAGTAATTGTGAGATCAGTGACTTTTGCTTTTCTGCGGGCTCCAGGTTTTATTGGCCCGTTTGTAAATCTACATTGGCATGGGGGTGGCTGGGAAAATAAAATACGGTGGCTGTCTGGCCCCCGCTGGAAGGGAAGGCAGGGGAGAGGGCGCCGCCTGAGTGGAGGGCGAGGGAGTCCAGGGCTTCCTCGGTGGCGCTACTTAGCGGGATTACAAGAGGAGGCAGTGGGCCTCCTCCTAGAGGCAGTGGGCTCCTCCTGGAGCCAGTGGGCCCCTCACTGGTTCTGCTGGTCTCAGGTCGGCTGGTCTGGTGTGAGGTCCAGTCTGTCGTCAGGACACTCATCAAGTGTGTGTTGGAAACCCCCCAGCACCTTAGTGCTTCTGCTTCTGAGGTCCCTGGTTTCAGTGTGAGGGGAGGGGGACGACACTGCAGACCGGCCAATCATAGACAATGATACAACACCGAGTGAGAGACAGACAGACAGACAGACAGACAGACAGGTAAGAAAGCAAGCAGGCCGGGCCGGGCAGACAGACAGACAGATCGACACACAGACCTACAAAGCCAGGGCCATAACAAAACCAAACAAAGTACACTAAAGTAAACTAAATGAAAACAAAACAAAAATCCAGACCTGTAATCTCCTCATTGGCCACCTGACGACAGCGGGGCCTCTCTGATGAGCCATAAAGCAGGCGGCATCATTTCCCCGCTCTAAACCCGCACTACACCTTGATTTACCTGGCCAGAGAAACACCATAATGGATTTTTGAATGTCACGTTTAACAGCTTAATCACAGGGAGGACCCAACACAAAGGAACCGACACCCAACACGTTCATCCGGTTATCGGGCGATCAGAACCAGAGATGAACGCCACTGCAATACCCCCCCTACCCCCCCTACCCCCCCCCCCCCCCCGCCCCCCCCCAAGCCAAACCGTCTAGTGACATCACCCGTCCCACTAGAATATGCTCATGAGCCAAACCCGGGCTCACGGTACATCTCCGCGTGCCTATTAGTGTGTGGGCCAATCACATGACGGTGATTCATCACAAATATTAGCTTTGACGGGGACACTGTCTCGGTACACTTTCAGTGCTGCCGTGACAACCGTTAAATCACCTGCGACACCGCGGCTCCTCCCCTCCCGCTCGCCGCTCTGTCGCTTGATGCCTGATGCGTGTGTGTGTGTGTTCTCTGCGTGTGTGTGTGTGTGTGCTATGCTATATGTAGAGCTATAGCCCTCGCTGACGCCACGCCACACCGCACTCTGCTCCAGGCGATGTCCTGGTTCTTATTCTTAATAGGTCCTGCCGTTGTTGAAGTCGCGGTAAAGGTCCGGAACAAGGGATGGGTGGAGAATAAAATAAAGAACTGGAGCCAATATCTGGCGTTCTTTAGCGTTTGTGTTTCAGTAGGCCTTTAGTTTTTGTGTGAGTGTGTGGAGGGTGTGTGCGTGTTGTGTGTGACAGACAGACGGAGACAGAGACAGGGACACACAGACAGACGCAGACCATCACACAGAGAGACAGACAGACACAGATCGAGAGAGCCAGGACAGACAGACAGACAGGGACACATAGACAGACAGACAGACAGACAGACAAAGATTGTCACACAGAGGGACACGGCCAGACAGACAGGAAGACAGAGAGAGTCAGGGACAAACAGAGGGAGGAGGAGGCAGAAGAAGAGAGACTGACAGAAGTATTTGTCTCATTTCAAATCACCGAGGATCCTTGTGACCCCCCTACAGACGGGCCCTGACAGTCTGACTCACACTTGCTCGGTTTGCCTCAAAAACAGACGTGTTCCTGAGGTGCGGGCCCTATTTATCTCTTTAACTCACTCCTCTCCTTTCTGTTTTTCCGCTGCTATTTATGACACATTTAGGAACCACTCTGGGAGTAGGAGTAGGGGAAGTAAACAGTTGGGCCCTGATTCCATTTTTTATTGAAATGCTCACATTGTCTGTGCCGAAACCCTGATTTCCCTCCCCACCCCGCGCTCACAAAGACCACTATCCCGCGTGCCTCCGCAGATGGCAGGAAAAGGTATTTACCTTTTGAAGCTGTTGTCTTGGGCTTCCTCGCCTCCATTATTTAGAATATCTTTGGTCGGATGTTGTTTATTGTTATGAATTTTTTGGGGAAAACCGGCGGTGCAAAGCATTAAACATTTCTCTTGACGTCTCCCGAACTTTGGCGGGGGAAATTCGAAAGTTTGACGTTTCAAAAGTGAAACAACATTTATAAGAATTGATATGCAGTAGACAAGTAGCCTATGCATTAATAAATGATATTCCGCCTTGATGTTAAGAATACATTTGTTAGAAAGCCTTTCACATGGGTTGATATCAATTGCCTTTTCGAATATCCATAATTGCTTTTGGAAACCTTTTTAAAACTTACCATCGAGAAGGGATAAAAAGGTTGAATCTAGCAATCTCAGCGTGAGTGGAGAGAGACGTTCTCAAAGCGGCCAATGGGAGGCGCTTTAGCCGTGCTTTATGCAAACTCCCAGCTTACAGAGGAACTCAGAACGTCTCCTCAAACACATCTCACATCCATTTCTCTACTTCAGATATCCTTCACGGTTTCTGTAAAAAGAATGTCATTATTTATAAGGCTATCGCAATAAAAGAAAGAGGGTGGCCTGATGTAATTAATGTGTGTCAATTAGGTGTTTTTATTATATTATAAATACGCTACAGATAAGGAATGTGTTGTATTTTCTATAGGGAGAAAGGAATGCTTTTCTTAGAGTTGTTAAGACATTTCGTTTAAAATGATTCCATTACCTGGAAGGGCACGAATTAATTTACGTTTTTTTTTTGGTAATTTGTATTCATCCGTATCTTTTAGAATTGTTTTACCCATCATAAAATAATATTGCATCCATATTTCGGACCGTGGTTTACCATGAAACGGGCCTGTCTTCGACGTTATTTTAATTAGAAATAGATGCAGTGAACAAAGTTGCGTGGTGACACACGGGTCGAAGCCCTGTTACTCACATTTCAATTAATTTGCACAAAGACAGACTGACGCCTTAACTAATGTTAGTCAATATTGTTAATTACAAAGAAAGTATCCTTCAGGTCACATCAGCCTTGAAAAAAGGGCGGAAAAAGCGAAATACTTTTGAACATGACAATAAAGGAAAGAGGCTTCATGATGTCATTATAGCGTTTGGACCAATAAAACAGACGAGCACAGAAATAAACCCATCAATTCTAACGATCATCCTTTGCTTGTTTAGTGCAAATTCTCCCTCTGAAATATAGCATAGCCCACCATATGATCTCAAATATTTTATTTAAAGTGATTGTTATCAATCCAATTCTTGGATAATACATTTAATGCCCTCCCCTATTATTTATGCTTTATTGTTATTTAGCATTTTCTCATTCCCTGCTCCACATCTTTGGCCACCAGATGTGTCTCCACATTGAAGAATTATTTCTCGTCCCCTGAGTCAAATAAATGCAATCAATATGAGTATTGCTCTCAGGCCTTGAAATATTACATTGATGTTCCATGTGGTGACATTTTAGCTGGAATTTTCAAATACGCCATGACGGCTCAAATTAATATTTATCAGCAAGATGCTTTGCAAAACAGATTTAGTCTGTATCGCTCCCACCGCCTCCTGAGTATCTGAAGGTACGAGCTTTTACGAACCTGTGCAGATTATTATTCGGTGCATTGTTGAAATGCGAAGATGCAAACAAGAAGATATTTTACATTTTGTGTGTGTTTATTTTAGGACCGATAGAAACGTGTCTCTCTTTACATGAGTGGGTGCATAGGGGAGTGAGTGACATGCAAGGGAAGTCATGACTCTGTGGTGTGTGCGGGTGTGTGTGTGTGTGTGTGTGTGTGTGTGTGTGTGTGTGTGTGTGTGTGTGTGTGTGTGTGTGTGTGTGTGTGTGTGTGTGTGTGTGTGTGCGTGCGTGCGTGCGTGCGTGTGTGTGTGTGTGTGTGTGTGTGTGTGCGTTCACGTGCGTTTGTGCAGGGAAGATGATACGTCTTCGAACGCATGGCGCCGTGGGAATTATTTATTCAAGTATGTTAAACAATTTGTCCTTCCTATCCTTGCTGATCAGAGCAGAAAAGCGTAAGAAATTCAGCAGAGATCGATTTCTCGATATGTACTTGAACTCACGAGTAAAGGCATATCCGCACAGAGGCGCGGCTGTCACACAGAGTCTAGTCAGCATTGTCAGCCCTTAATATTGTCTTTTACGCACATGCGTCGGAGCGACCGTGCACGTTCCGCGGCCCGCAAGGTTCCTCTTGTCAATCTTGGAAAAATTGTTATGCATCTCTAGCCATAGGGAATTGCATCCTATCGTTTATGGATCGGTTTTAAATTATTCTTGTCATTGAGCCCAAATTTATGCCGCCATTGATTCAGCAAGGAAAATATGAACCGATTTAGGGTTCTCTTCGATGACCTCTGGGTCAAGGAGATTTTAACATTGCTGTTATTGAGCCTCGTGGCATCGCGTCGTTTTTCACCTGGATGCCTTCACTCTCACTGCTCTGACCGCAAACAATGACTTCCCACCGCATACAAAGTCAATATCCAAGCTCTATGCTGTTTTTATTTTAGTTGCAATTCTGCAACTACATCTCCTAAATGTATGTGCTAATTTACTGATTAACACGTTATTTCTCGAGTTATTTTAGAAATATTTCAGCTTAGGTCATAATCACACCTGCATGGTAATCCCCTTATGGGTTTGTAATGTAATGTAAATAATGTAGTTTGACTACATCAGTGGTGGAATAAAGTAGTTATATTCTTTACTCGGTCTACGTGTGTCAAAGTAAAGCACTTTGATAGAAAACCCTTATACAAAAATGTTAAAGGGCTGCTTCAACATTTTAAGACTTGTGGTGACGCCAAGACAAAAACTGAAACAAATGTCCTCATATTATGAATGAGGGTACATTACATCCTTAAAGCACTGTGAGGCTAAATGTTAACGCTTTAAAAACCTGAATAAGCCGAATTGGCTTAGGAAAAACATAACACAGGCATATGAGCATATGTAAAACATAACATGTAGAGAGTGAGAGAACAGCTGCCGAAAAAGAGTTAATAACAAACCACCCTTCAGACGCCCAGACCGCCGACTGAGGTATAAATACCCCAAATCACCTCCAGTCCGTCACAACCAAGGACCTGCGTAGAAAGTATCTAGAGAGTCTCTTCTACAAGAGTTCCCTCCAGTCCTGACGATCAGGACCTGTGTGTGTGTGTGTGTGTGTGTGTGTGTGTGTGTGTGTGTGTGTGTGTGTGTGTGTGTGTTGTGTGTGTGTGTGTGTGTGTGTGTGTGTGTGTGTGTGTGTGTGTGTGTGTGTGTGTGCGCGTGTTTTTCTCTCCTCCAGCATAGTGTCTTTCCTCAACACACATGCACGCACCCGCACACGCAGGCGCGCACACGCACACGCAGATGCACGCATGCACACACACACGCACGCACACACACACACACACACACACCCGTGCAAACACACCGACACAGATTGTGTAACACAGTTTGTGTAACACAAATACACAAACTTGCACACACACACACACACACAACACACACACACACACACACACACACACACACACACACACACACACACGCGCACACACACACCCGGTGCCAAGCCTCTGGCTGTGCCGCGCAGCGGGCCAGGTGTTGCGGTTACACCGTTCCCCCGCGGCTCGCTGATCAGGAACATCTGGAGCACTTCTGTTCCGCCACTTCGTTCCTGTCCCCCGTCTGACCAGGCGCTGTAGCGAACAGGG
>NW_028179994.1:7500-8561 GCF_964030765.1 Micromesistius poutassou | reverse complement strand
CCCCTGTGAGTATCCCCTCACTCCCCCCTCCAGATCCAAACCTGTCCCTCCCCCCTGCCCTCCCCTCCTCCCTCACCTCACCTTCCCCCCCCCCCCCCCTCCCCTTCCACACCACCAGCGCTCTCAGCTGGCCAGGAGATCCAGCTCCGTGCTTTGTGTCCCCCGGGGGCCCAGGATCCTGAACCCGATACCGCGCCCCCCCCCCCCCCCCCCTAACACACACATAAAGTCAGCCCATCTGAAGGCACGCCACGGGCCCTGTGATTACACACTCGCAGCGCCAGCACGCCATGAGCACGCCACTCAGGTGCAGCGGCTCTCTGAAGAGCCCGGGCCTATTCTCTCCTCTCACGTTTATTTTTTTTTGTTCCACGAGCTCAGCTCCGGTTTTCCCGCCGCTGTTAGTCACAGGACCGGCCCCCACACAGCACAGCGATTGGCTCTGGGCAAAATGGGCATCGGCCAATCAGCAAACCCCCATTGAGTTTTTCTGTGCGATTTGGTTTAATGTTGTATGGTTTAATGTTTTTTTTCATAGAATTACAGTTGTGCTGCTTTGGAATTTGTTATATTTGAAGGCAAGACGTTTTTTTTCTTGAATTGCAATTGTAGTGGTGAAGTTCTCTTATGGTTTTTACTTTGGAAAAACAGCATCCAAACTCATCCAATCAGCTTCAACGTAGGGTTAACTTACGGCGGCCCAACTCTTCTCAGACCCAATGAGCCGAGTGAATACGGCGCCGGCTGTTGGTGGCTAAAGCTAGCTAACCCCACAACAGATCGCCATAACCACCAGCACAACGTGGTTGTCAGAGGCCCCTGCACCGCAACTAGGTTCCGGTCTGGCCTCTATTTGGACATGGATTTGTTCCGGAAAACGCCGTCGCACCATCTTCCTTCCTGAGTTGTTTATTTGTGCTCCCACCAGCACCACCTCAGCTGTTTACAGTGGGCCGGCCCCCGTTTAATTCCGCTTCTAAAAATGGACCCTTCCGAGCGTCCATTCTGTTTGGAGAAGGTCCGCTGGTTTCCAGGTCTATAAATATTGCCACAGACGAGAC
>NW_028179995.1:20000-25000 GCF_964030765.1 Micromesistius poutassou | reverse complement strand
GTACGGGTCCCGGTCCCGGTCCCCCGGGGCCTGGACCTGGGGCCCCTCATGTGGGGGTGTTGCTGGGGGGTCTGCTGGAGGCATGGAGGTCGGGACTGGGGGTGTGGGACGTTGTAGGGGGAGGCCTGGTCCGTGTGTGTCTGGGTCTGGGTGCTGGCCCAGTACGGGTCCCGGTCCCGGTCCCCCGGGGCCTGGACCTGGGGTCCCTCATGTGGGGGTGTTGCTGGGGGGTCTGCTGGAGGCATGGAGGCCGGGACTGGGGGTGTGGGACGTTGTAGGGGGAGGCCTGGTCCGTGTGTGTCTGGGTCTGGGTGCTGGCCCAGTACGGGTCCCGGTCCCGGTCCCCCGGGGCCTGGACCTGGGGCCCCTCATGTGGGGGTGTTGCTGGGGGGTCTGCTGGAGGCATGGAGGTCGGGACTGGGGGTGTGGGACGTTGTAGGGGGAGGCCTGGTCCGTGTGTGTCTGGGTCTGGGTGCTGGCCCAGTACGGGTCCCGGTCCCGGTCCCCCGGGGCCTGGACCTGGGGTCCCTCATGTGGGGGTGTTGCCTGGGTGTCTGCTGGAGGCATGGAGGTCGGGACTGGGGGTGTGGGACGTTGTAGGGGGAGGCCTGGTCCGTGTGTGTCTGGGTCTGGGTGCTGGCCCAGTACGGGTCCCGGTCCCGGTCCCCCGGGGCCTGGACCTGGGGTCCCTCATGTGGGGGTGTTGCCTGGGTGTCTGCTGGAGGCATGGAGGTCGGGACTGGGGGTGTGGGACGTTGTAGGGGGAGGCCTGGTCCGTGTGTGTCTGGGTCTGGGTGCTGGCCCAGTACGGGTCCCGGTCCCGGTCCCCCGGGGCCTGGACCTGGGGTCCCTCATGTGGGGGTGTTGCCTGGGTGTCTGCTGGAGGCATGGAGGTCGGGACTGGGGGTGTGGGACGTTGTAGGGGGAGGCCTGGTCCGTGTGTGTCTGGGTCTGGGTGCTGGCCCAGTACGGGTCCCGGTCCCGGTCCCCCGGGGCCTGGACCTGGGGTCCCTCATGTGGGGGTGTTGCCTGGGTGTCTGCTGGAGGCATGGAGGTCGGGACTGGGGGTGTGGGACGTTGTAGGGGGAGGCCTGGTCCGTGTGTGTCTGGGTCTGGGTGCTGGCCCAGTACGGGTCCCGGTCCCGGTCCCCCGGGGCCTGGACCTGGGGTCCCTCATGTGGGGGTGTTGCCTGGGTGTCTGCTGGAGGCATGGAGGTCGGGACTGGGGGTGTGGGACGTTGTAGGGGGAGGCCTGGTCCGTGTGTGTCTGGGTCTGGGTGCTGGCCCAGTACGGGTCCCGGTCCCGGTCCCCCGGGGCCTGGACCTGGGGCCCCTCATGTGGGGGTGTTGCTGGGGGGTCTGCTGGAGGCATGGAGGTCGGGACTGGGGGTGTGGGACGTTGTAGGGGGAGGCCTGGTCCGTGTGTGTCTGAGGAAAAAAAGAAAGAAAAAAGAGGCAAAAACCACTTCAAGTCTTGTGGACCCTCCAGGGGACCAGGACCACGTCCTGTGGCAGGCCCAGAGAGTCCACCATCCCGGACTGGCAAGAACATCAAGTCCCCCTGAGCCTGGATGAACTAAAGAAACCACAAAGTCCATTTAAACTACCATGGGACGTGTTTTGGAAATTTAACAGAGTCTTTTCTGTAAATCTCCTAAAACGCAACCCATGGTGCACTAACTCTGGGACTCTGTCTGATTTTGAGAAAAAGAGAGAATCAAAAATCAGACAGAGTCTTTTCTCCGTAGTCTACCAGGGGCAGCTTTTAGTATACCATGGGTTGGTTTTAGTATACCATGGGTTGGTTTTAGTCTACCATGGGTTGGGATTTTCGGGTTTTTATACCAGGGGTACCGAAAACAAGAAAAATAGCAGTCTGCAGCCTGTAAAACTCTGGGCTTCGCCTACTACACGTTTGACCCCTGTGTTGGAAGGACATAGCCCATCCCGTGTGTAAGGGGGGCTCCAGGGGAAGAAGGCAGAGAACGGCCTGGAGGTCTTCTGGAGGCTCCAGAGGAGGGGGAACACGTCGCGTGTGAGGCCGAAACGGCTCACCATGTCGGACTGAATAGTGTAGTGAGTAGCCCCGAGTCTGGAGGTCTTTAGGACCCTCCAGAGGAGGGGGAACACGTCGCGTGTGAGGCCGAAACGGCTCACCATGTCGGACTGAATAGTGCAGCGAGTAGCCCAGAGTATGGAGGTCTTTAGGACCCTCCAGAGGAGGGGGAACACGTCGCGTGTGAGGCCGAAACGGCTCACCATGTCGGACTGAATAGTGCAGCGAGTAGCCCAGAGTCTGGAGGTCTTTAGGATCCTCCAGAGGAGGGGGAACACGTCGCGTGTGAGTCCGAAACGGCTCACCATGTCGGACTGAATAGTGTAGTGAGTGACCCCAAGCCTGGAGGTCTTTAGGACCCTCCAGAGGAGGGGGACCACGTCGCGTGTGAGTCCGAAACGGCTCACCATGTCGGACTGAATAGTGTAGTGAGTGACCCCAAGCCTGGAGGTCTTTAGGACCCTCCAGAGGAGGGGGAACACGTCGCGTGTGAGTCCGACACGGCTCACCATGTCGGACTGAATAGTGTAGTGAGTGACCCCAAGCCTGGAGGTCTTTAGGACCCTCCAGAGGAGGGGGACCACGTCGCGTGTGAGTCCGAAACGGCTCACCATGTCGGACTGAATAGTGTAGTGAGTGACCCCAAGCCTGGAGGTCTTTAGGACCCTCCAGAGGAGGGGGAACACGTCGCGTGTGAGTCCGACACGGCTCACCATGTCGGACTGAATAGTGTAGTGAGTGACCCCAAGCCTGGAGGTCTTTAGGACCCTCCAGAGGAGGGGGAACACGTCGCGTGTGAGTCCGAAACGGCTCACCATGTCGGACTGAATAGTGTAGTGAGTGACCCCAAGCCTGGAGGTCTTTAGGACCCTCCAGAGGAGGGGGAACACGTCGCGTGTGAGTCCGACACGGCTCACCATGTCGGACTGAATAGTGTAGTGAGTGACCCCAAGCCTGGAGGTCTTTAGGACCCTCCAGAGGAGGGGGAACACGTCGCGTGTGAGTCCGAAACGGCTCACCATGTCGGACTGAATAGTGTAGTGAGTGACCCCAAGCCTGGAGGTCTTTAGGACCCTCCAGAGGAGGGGGAACACGTCGCGTGTGAGTCCGAAACGGCTCACCATGTCGGACTGAATAGTGTAGTGAGTGACCCCAAGCCTGGAGGTCTTTAGGACCCTCCAGAGGAGGGGGAACACGTCGCGTGTGAGTCCGAAACGGCTCACCATGTCGGACTGAATAGTGTAGTGAGTGACCCCAAGCCTGGAGGTCTTTAGGACCCTCCAGAGGAGGGGGAACACGTCGCGTGTGAGTCCGACACGGCTCACCATGTCGGACTGAATAGTGTAGTGAGTGACCCCAAGCCTGGAGGTCTTTAGGACCCTCCAGAGGAGGGGGAACACGTCGCGTGTGAGTCCGAAACGGCTCACCATGTCGGACTGAATAGTGTAGTGAGTGACCCCAAGCCTGGAGGTCTTTAGGACCCTCCAGAGGAGGGGGAACACGTCGCGTGTGAGTCCGAAACGGCTCACCATGTCGGACTGAATAGTGTAGTGAGTGACCCCAAGCCTGGAGGTCTTTAGGACCCTCCAGAGGAGGGGGAACACGTCGCGTGTGAGTCCGAAACGGCTCACCATGTCGGACTGAATAGTGTAGTGAGTGACCCCAAGCCTGGAGGTCTTTAGGACCCTCCAGAGGAGGGGGAACACGTCGCGTGTGAGTCCGAAACGGCTCACCATGTCGGACTGAATAGTGTAGTGAGTGACCCCAAGCCTGGAGGTCTTTAGGACCCTCCAGAGGAGGGGGAACACGTCGCGTGTGAGTCCGACACGGCTCACCATGTCGGACTGAATAGTGTAGTGAGTGACCCCAAGCCTGGAGGTGTTTAGGACCCTCCACAGGAGGGGGAACACGTCGTGTGTGAGTCCGAAAAGGCTCACCATGTCGGACTGAATAGTGTAGTGAGTGACCCCAAGCCTGGAGGTCCTGTGGACCCTCCAGAGGAGGGGGAACACGTCGCGTGAGAGTCCGAAAAGGCTCACCATGTCGGACTGAATAGTGTAGTGAGTGACCCCAAGCCTGGAGGTCCTGTGGACCCTCCAGAGGAGGGGGAACACGTCGTGTGTGAGTCCGAAAAGGCTCACCATGTCGGACTGAGTGGAGCAGTGAGTGACCCCAAGCCTGGAGGTCCTGTGGACCCTCCAGAGGAGGGGGAACACGTCGCGTGTGAGTCCGAAAAGGCTCACCATGTCGGACTGAATAGTGTAGTGAGTGACCCCAAGCCTGGATGAATTCAATTTAAATTTGTGCTACCATGGGACGTCTTTTGGTAATTGAACAGAGTCTTTTCTGTAATTCTGCAAAAACGCAACCCATGGTGCACTAACTATGGGACTCTGTCTGATTTTGAGGAAAAAGAGAAAAATCCAAAAATCAGACAGAGTCTTTTCTCAGTGGTCTACCAGGGGCAGCTTTTAGTATACCATGGGTTGGTTTTAGTATACCATGGGTTGGTTTTAGTCTACCATGGGTTGGGATTTTCGAGTTTTTACACCAGGGGTACCGAAAACAAGAAAAATAGCAGTCTGCAGCCTGTAAAACCCTGGGCTTCGCCTACTACACGTTTGACCCCTGTGTTGGAAGGACATACCACCATCCTAGTATAGGTCGGAGACAGTAGGTGCACAGTCAAGAGGATGACTGGAGGCCCCGCGTCCTTACGAGGAGCGTTCGACGGAAATTGCATAAGCGGCACACCCCAGTGAGGGCCCCATTGTGGCTATAGTTCCACATGAAGGGTGCCTCACACCGTGTGCCCGAAAGCAGTGCCTCCGCCTCAGGGCGGTCGTGCGACCGAAGCGAGTAGCCGAGTAGACCCGTCTGTCCCAGTTGTCTTACGAGGGTGGGCCGTGGTTCTGGATAGGTTGACCTACACGGGGGTCCAACT
>NW_028179995.1:7500-10000 GCF_964030765.1 Micromesistius poutassou | reverse complement strand
GGTCCGTGTGTGTCTGGGTCTGGGTGCTGGCCCAGTACGGGTCCCGGTCCCGGTCCCCCGGGGCCTGGACCTGGGGCCCCTCATGTGGGGGTGTTGCTGGGGGGTCTGCTGGAGGCATGGAGGTCGGGACTGGGGGTGTGGGACGTTGTAGGGGGAGGCCTGGTCCGTGTGTGTCTGAGGAAAAAAAGAAAGAAAAAAGAGGCAAAAACCACTTCAAGTCTTGTGGACCCTCCAGGGGACCAGGACCACGTCCTGTGGCAGGCCCAGAGAGTCCACCATCCCGGACTGGCAAGAACATCAAGTCCCCCTGAGCCTGGATGAACTAAAGAAACCACAAAGTCCATTTAAACTACCATGGGACGTGTTTTGGAAATTTAACAGAGTCTTTTCTGTAAATCTCCTAAAACGCAACCCATGGTGCACTAACTCTGGGACTCTGTCTGATTTTGAGAAAAAGAGAGAATCAAAAATCAGACAGAGTCTTTTCTCCGTAGTCTACCAGGGGCAGCTTTTAGTATACCATGGGTTGGTTTTAGTATACCATGGGTTGGTTTTAGTCTACCATGGGTTGGGATTTTCGGGTTTTTATACCAGGGGTACCGAAAACAAGAAAAATAGCAGTCTGCAGCCTGTAAAACTCTGGGCTTCGCCTACTACACGTTTGACCCCTGTGTTGGAAGGACATAGCCCATCCCGTGTGTAAGGGGGGCTCCAGGGGAAGAAGGCAGAGAACGGCCTGGAGGTCTTCTGGAGGCTCCAGAGGAGGGGGAACACGTCGCGTGTGAGGCCGAAACGGCTCACCATGTCGGACTGAATAGTGTAGTGAGTAGCCCCGAGTCTGGAGGTCTTTAGGACCCTCCAGAGGAGGGGGAACACGTCGCGTGTGAGGCCGAAACGGCTCACCATGTCGGACTGAATAGTGCAGCGAGTAGCCCAGAGTATGGAGGTCTTTAGGACCCTCCAGAGGAGGGGGAACACGTCGCGTGTGAGGCCGAAACGGCTCACCATGTCGGACTGAATAGTGCAGCGAGTAGCCCAGAGTCTGGAGGTCTTTAGGACCCTCCAGAGGAGGGGGAACACGTCGCGTGTGAGTCCGAAACGGCTCACCATGTCGGACTGAATAGTGTAGTGAGTGACCCCAAGCCTGGAGGTCTTTAGGACCCTCCAGAGGAGGGGGACCACGTCGCGTGTGAGTCCGAAACGGCTCACCATGTCGGACTGAATAGTGTAGTGAGTGACCCCAAGCCTGGAGGTCTTTAGGACCCTCCAGAGGAGGGGGAACACGTCGCGTGTGAGTCCGACACGGCTCACCATGTCGGACTGAATAGTGTAGTGAGTGACCCCAAGCCTGGAGGTCTTTAGGACCCTCCAGAGGAGGGGGACCACGTCGCGTGTGAGTCCGAAACGGCTCACCATGTCGGACTGAATAGTGTAGTGAGTGACCCCAAGCCTGGAGGTCTTTAGGACCCTCCAGAGGAGGGGGAACACGTCGCGTGTGAGTCCGACACGGCTCACCATGTCGGACTGAATAGTGTAGTGAGTGACCCCAAGCCTGGAGGTCTTTAGGACCCTCCAGAGGAGGGGGAACACGTCGCGTGTGAGTCCGAAACGGCTCACCATGTCGGACTGAATAGTGTAGTGAGTGACCCCAAGCCTGGAGGTCTTTAGGACCCTCCAGAGGAGGGGGAACACGTCGCGTGTGAGTCCGACACGGCTCACCATGTCGGACTGAATAGTGTAGTGAGTGACCCCAAGCCTGGAGGTCTTTAGGACCCTCCAGAGGAGGGGGAACACGTCGCGTGTGAGTCCGAAACGGCTCACCATGTCGGACTGAATAGTGTAGTGAGTGACCCCAAGCCTGGAGGTCTTTAGGACCCTCCAGAGGAGGGGGAACACGTCGCGTGTGAGTCCGAAACGGCTCACCATGTCGGACTGAATAGTGTAGTGAGTGACCCCAAGCCTGGAGGTCTTTAGGACCCTCCAGAGGAGGGGGAACACGTCGCGTGTGAGTCCGAAACGGCTCACCATGTCGGACTGAATAGTGTAGTGAGTGACCCCAAGCCTGGAGGTCTTTAGGACCCTCCAGAGGAGGGGGAACACGTCGCGTGTGAGTCCGACACGGCTCACCATGTCGGACTGAATAGTGTAGTGAGTGACCCCAAGCCTGGAGGTCTTTAGGACCCTCCAGAGGAGGGGGAACACGTCGCGTGTGAGTCCGAAACGGCTCACCATGTCGGACTGAATAGTGTAGTGAGTGACCCCAAGCCTGGAGGTCTTTAGGACCCTCCAGAGGAGGGGGAACACGTCGCGTGTGAGTCCGAAACGGCTCACCATGTCGGACTGAATAGTGTAGTGAGTGACCCCAAGCCTGGAGGTCTTTAGGACCCTCCAGAGGAGGGGGAACACGTCGCGTGTGAGTCCGAAACGGCTCACCATGTCGGACTGAATAGTGTAGTGAGTGACCCCAAGCCTGGAGGTCTTTAGGACCCTCCAGAGGAGG
>NW_028179996.1:0-8357 GCF_964030765.1 Micromesistius poutassou | reverse complement strand
CCTCCACCTGGGGACACTCTGTAGAAGGACAGAGTGCCAGCAGGCCGGTCCAGATACACTCCTACTCTGGTAGAGCCAGCGGGGCGGAGACGTATGTCTGTCTCTCTATCGTTGTACAGGGCAGAGTAACCACTATCATAACAATCAAGACTCCAGGACTCGTTTTTCCCTCCAAGCTTGCTGTCACCACCCGCTCCTCTCCTTGTGATTCCTCTGTATGTCACTGCTATATGAACAGGTCCTTTCCACTCTACCTCCCAGTAACAGCGGCCAGTCAGAGCCTCTCTACACAACACCTGCTCCCAGGAGTCAAATCTCTCTGGGTGATCCGGATACGACTGGTCCTCTCTGACCTCCGTCACCTTTCTGTTGTCCTCAGACAGAGAGAGTCGTCTGTGGGCTGTGTTTGGGTCCAGTGTGAGTTCACAGGCATCTGACGGAGAACAAGACATGATGAGCTACTGAACCCTTCTGCATCTTCATCATCATCATCATCATCATCATCATCACTAGTACTGTTCTTCCTGTTTCACGTTCATCTTCTCTACAAAAATGAACATAGAAAGACTAAATCATATCAGATGATAGCTACTATAGTGGACTAGTGTGCTATAGCTTTAGAAATAGTAGTGCATATTGTTTATAAGATGTTTTAAGTTAAACGTAAATGTAAATCCCATGTGTGTGTGAGTGGTTGTCCCAGTCAAAACAATGAAAAATGTATACACTGAATCTACTCCCGCAATATTTACACAACATACACATATTATACATCAAAATGTTCATCATGATGAGCTGATTAATCCTCTGTAATATCTAAGCTATACTCTACACACTTTAAGATATTCGACTTTGAAAGGTTCCAATACACATCCATTGTGATCCACCTGTGTAAACAACAGACTGAACCAGCTGAGCTCACATACAGGCTGGAAACTAACTGTTGGTACCATAGACCTGGTCCATACATACAGTACATAGACATGTACACATACGTACACACACCTACACAAACATACTAGACACACATCAACACAGGCAAACATAGCTACACATACGGATACACAAGTCCACATGTGAATGAGCGGACGTCACCTCCTGCTGTGTGGATGGACTTTCCATCCCAATAGTGAGTGTGTGTTGTGATGAATCAAACAGACACTTACACTTCTTTAGAGCTGGTTTCAGCCTCCACACTCCACCGTGCTCCACACTGGGGGGGAAACAAAGTGAGAGCAGCATGTTAAAACATTCACCTTCGTCATCTGCTGTCTCATCACGTTCTACACAACATGAGTTACAGCTGCCTTTTCAAACCGCTTCATCTAGCAGCGGCTTGAATCCTTGTAGGTGTGACATTTTTTAATTGTAATATTCCCTAGCGATACATTTTTACTGTAATACTCTCACATAACCATATCTAGTAGCACCAAGCATAGTTTAGAGGTAATTTCCCCTCCTAATCGCCTGAGGGCAGCACTGAACACATTTGACAAAGTTACAAAACATTTACACTAGGGGCAGCAACGGACACACCTGGGATACATAAACTCAGACTCCGCCTTTGCAGCTTCAGAATCTCTCAGCAGCGTATCCTGGATGCTAAGCTCTGAGACGCTCCGCGCGTGTTATTTACCATTCCTCTCCTTTTGTTTCATAGACGATAGACAATAGACCAATAACCTTAACCAAATAAAGTGAGTTAAAAGCGATCCGGTCTCGGCGGCCTTTCCTGGACCAAAATCCACAACATAGGAGACTTTGTCCCTGAGTGGTGAGCTGTCCTCTCCATACCTGAGAGTGTCCAGTCTCCAGCGTGGATCCTCCAGTCCAGCAGAGAGCAGCGCAGCTCCAGAGTCTCCTGGGTGATTGTAGCTCAGGTCCAGCTCTCTCAGATGGGAGGGGTTGGAGCTCAGAGCTGAGGCCAGAGAAGCACAGCCTTCCTGTGTGACCAGGCAGCCAGACAAGCTGCACACACACACACACACACACACACACACACACACACACACACACACACACACACACACACACACACACGTGTGTGAACTATTACTTTTCTGGAGGCAAGTCTTTTCAACGTCCTCTGATGTGGAACTTAACTGTTTGATCATTAAAACTGTAAAGTTTTAGAGTAGAGTAAAAAAACAACAAAGGGTAAAGGGGTGCACATTCTTTACCATCTTTCACCTCAAAACTAAAATGCAAACACTAGATTTTAGTGGAACTTCAACGGGGAATAAAGACTAACTAGACAGAAAACCACACTCTACACACAAACAGTAATAGTTTTTTTTCATTTAGGCGATTCATTTTTCAGTGACCCAGGAGGTGCTGGAACATGTTCCGGCGTGTTCCGGCTCAAATGAAGCACTGCCCCCTATGCATTCAAAACATTAACTTAAACCTTTTTAAAGTGAGTGAATCTGTTCACATGAATGGACACAGATGGATGGTAGGCAGTGGCGGTTCTACATTGAATTACACCCCGGGTGAGACCCCCTCCGAGCGCCCCCCCCCCCCCCCCCCCCCCCCCTCTCAATTGCAAGAAATTCGAGGTGTGCCTGACTTGAGCCACTCATTCCATTAGAGTGTTGCTCTGTACCGGGCCGTCCATATGGGCAGGAGGGGCGGCGAACTACTTGCAAAAGCATGCTCCCAAAAAGATAGTTTGTAAATCATTGCTCCAAGTCTATTTTTAATAACGTGATCGTCACATTAACTATCTATAGTCTCTGTAGGCTTTCAGACTATTGTTGGTCTGTTGACATCACGTTTTGGATGATGGTGGACGTGGTGGGCGGCGGTTCTAGCTGAGTTTAATGTCTCATGTTGGGGCAGCTCAGCGACCGCGTTCCTCCGTATGTTGATCACATAACCCTGCAGGCTGCAATAAGGATTTCAATCCGCTAACAGTGGACCCCCGTCCCCCCCTTGTCCGTTATGAGACCCAGAGGTGAACTGTCCCCCCCCCTCCCCTTTCCCCTTCTCACTAGTGGTGGATTTCATGATTAGTTTGAATGAATCAGTTTGCGTCGGTCAGTTCGCCAAGAAGAGTCGTTCGTTCGTTCGTTCGTTCGTTCGTTCGTTCGTTCGCGTTTCCGGTAGCGGTGAATCATGATTCTCAGTCACTGAGTCAGTCAGACTCGGCTCCTCCCTCGTTCTCGTTCAAATGAATCACGAATGCACGTTCTCAGCCGAGTCGGTCAGACTCAGCTCCTCCCTCGTTCTCATTCTCAAACGAATCACGATCGTGCAATGGTGCAAACGGTCATCAATCAACACAACATTAACTGAGTTCCTTTTAGCTGAGGAGCGCTTCATGTTCAGAATCGGGATGTTGTTGCCCGGCTGACTCTCGTGACTTCTCAGTCCTCTAGTCTTCACCGCTAAACACAGTCAGTGAACGAACGGCGACTCGCGAGTCAGCGCGACTCAGCAACTAGTGGGCGGAGCTGGGAGTCTCGGAGAACGAACGATACGAACGACGACGAACGAGAGCGGCGAATCAGGTTGGTTTGTTTGTTAGAGTCGTTCGGTCAAACTGATTCGTTCGCGAACGAGCCACCACTACTTCTCACACAGCTTCTCTGACGGCACCTTCTCAGCGAGCAGGGCGCCTGCAGCCGGAGGGGGCGCCAATATGCCAACTCCCCCCACAGTGATATGAGAGATAACGGGTGGCTTAAATCAAGCGATCTGATTGGTTCCCAACTGTTGTATAATGAGCGTATACGCACAGCTATGACGCCCATTCAGTTTACAGAGATCCGTATCACTCCACGCCTAACTTGAACTGTTGTTTATTTATATATAAAAGCAATAGCATAGTTCACTGAAGCCTAAAAATATGTTGATTGATGGAGAGGGTGGAAATGTTGTAAAGCAATAGGCACACGGTGAGTGAACTCGATAGTAGGCTAAATTGCCGGCAAACCGAGCTACCAAGCTCGCTTTTTCAAAATTGAGGGTATCTATGACTTTCATTTCGCCATACTTACGTAACCGTTTTATAAAAGCAATAGATCACTTCAGTCAGTGAAATGTGCTCATTACACCACAGTTAAGGGGCGTTGTCCGTCCCGACGTGCAGCGGAGGGACGGACACCGCCCCTTAACTGTGGTATAATGAGAACATTTCACAGCCTGTCGTGATCTATTGCTTAAATAGAAAACCGCTTCGCGGCACGGATGATTTTTTTTTTCTTGTGTACTCGTGCACATGTGTCATCCCACCCTCTGTCCCTCCCCCCCTCTGTAAGTGTTTGACCGTTGAGTAAAACTGACCTGAGAGTTTCCAGTGTACAGTGTGGACTCCCCAGTCCAGCAGAGAGCAGCTTCACTCCTGAATCCTGCAGATCATTGGTACTCAGGTCCAGCTCTTTCAGATGGGAGCGGTTGGAGCTGAGAACTGAGGCCAGAGCTTCACAGCATCTCTCTGACAGATCACAGCCATCCAGCCTTCACACACACAATAAACACAACATGTTAGGAACTGGGATTAAAATATTTTACATCTTTTACATAAAAGGACGTGTTGAAAACTTTAATTAGAGATGTTTTATTAATTGAAATACATTCAATCTATAAATGTTAATTTAATTATCTGTGTAACTTTTACTTTTAACATAATTAAGTTATTGTCTTCATCTTTATTAGAAAAGTGTTTTTAGTTCAACTAATGTTTAAAACACTGGATATTTAAATGTAGTATATGCTACACGTGAACCTCCTCAGATGGAGCAATTTGATTGGTTCACTATCTCTGGATATCGGACAATATCCCGAGATTGAGATCTCAAACTCGGGATATTGGGGAGCGTGTAACTGTCGTCGCGTCACGCTAATAAAAACTAATAAACCGCTCATAAAAACGAATAAATCCTGGCAAAAAGTGTAATCTTGTTTATTTTTGGAGTGTTCACGTGTAGTTTATATAAAACAATGATTCACCTCAGGCTCCGTGAATAGTCCAAATGTATTAGCCCCTGCTATAAACAATCTAGCCCCCGTAGCTCCCCCAATCATAATTATTTGGCGCCGCTACTGGTTACAAATAATAAGTAAATGCTTAAATATCATTTAGCTGGGCGATCTCTACAGAGAATAAAGTCCTCTCCTCCTTTGTCTCCTCCCTCTCTCACTCGTGACCTCTCACCCTTCCCCCAGATGAAGTCTCTGTATCAACGCATCCTATTGGTTAAACCCAAAGCGTCCATATAACCAAACTACTGAACAAGGTTAAACGTTTTAAAATAGTGGGTCACCTTTTATTAATAATGAACGTATATTTATGCATGTAACCTCATCAATAACTATTTATTCATACTTATAGCAACATATTTAAAGGTGCATTTAATTATTGATAAACAATTATTATTCATTCTTTAAATATTATTTCATAATAGAGCTTTTGAGTTTGACTTTTCACCTTGGTTACACAATATGACGTTGTGTATATTGAGATGTTATAAGTTAACCTCAAAAGATGTTTTCCAATTTATCATAACTTTTATATTCTACTATTGTATGTATGTTTTTGTTGTGTGTACTCCCTCCGTCCCTCCCCCCTCCTTCTCCGTCCCTCTCCCCCTCTGTCCCTCTCCCCCCTCTGTCCCTCTCCCCCTCTCCCCCCTCTGTCCCTCTCCCCCTCTGTCCCTCTCCCCCCTCCGTCCCTCTCCCCCCTCTGTCTCTGTCCCTCTCCCCCCTCCGTCTCCGTCCCTCTCCCCCCTCTCTCCCTCTCCCCCCTCTGTCCCTCTCCCCTTTCCGTCTCTGTCCCTCTCCCCCCTGCGTCTCTGTCCCTCCCCCCTCTCCCCCTTCTGTCTTCCCCTAAAAGTAATAAAGTGTGATCTTGTTTATTTTTGGAGTGTTCACGTGTAGTTTATATAAAACAATGATTTACCTCAGGCTCTGTGAATAGTGAATCCGTGAACACTATTCACTTTGCCTTCGGCGAATAACTGTTAATTATTATCATTTATTTTTTAGGATATGGATATAGGTTATGATTGGGGAGTTTGTTAAATAAACAAATCGTTACTGCTTTTATATCATATTATTATTTTGTGTTGTGCGTAATATAATACATTATCACTGAACGTACAGAGATGTTTTCTAGGTTATTATAACTTTTATTTTCTAGTTTTATATATATTATCTTGTGTGTATTGTTATACATGTTATTAGTGAACGTACAGATACGATTTGTATTTTATTATACCTTTTATATTCTAGTATATAATATAATATATATATATAATATAAAATTTTATGTATATAGTGTTCTGTGTATTGTAATACATGTTATTAGTGAACTTACAGAGATGTTTTGGAGGCTTTGACCACTGGCAGCAGCCTCAGAAGACCCTCCTCTGAAGCAGAGTATTTCTTCAGGTCAAACACGTCCAGCTCCTCTTCTGATGACAGTAAGATGAAGACCAGAGCTGACCACTGAGCAGGAGAGAGAGAGTCTGTGGAGAGACTTCCTGATGTCAGGGACTGTTGGATCTCCTCCACTAGAGAACGGTCGTTCAGCTCATTCAGACAGTGGAACAGATTGATGCTTCTCTCTGGAGAGAGATCTCCATCTATCTTCTTCTTGATGTAAGACACTGTTTTCTCATTGGTCTTTGAGCCACTTCCTGTCTGTCCCAGCAGACCTCGTAGGAGAATCTGATTGGTCTCCAGAGAGAGGCCCAGGAGGAAGCGGAGGAACAAGTCCAGGTGTCCGTTCTCACTCTGTAAGGCCTTGTCCACAGCACTCTGGTAGAGGAGGAGGAGTTTATCTTCCCCAGAGTTTGGTTGTTCTTCTGAGAGCAGATTGACCCCAGTGTCTATGAAGTGCTTAAAGACATAAAGGGCAGCCAGAAACTCCTGGAGGCTCAGATGGACAAAGCAGAACACCTTGTCCTGGTACAGCCCACACTCCTCTTTAAAGATCTGGGTGAACACTCCTGAGTACACTGAGGCTGCTCTGATATCGATGCCACACGCTGCCAGGTCTGCCTCGTAGAAGATCAGGTTGCCTTTCTCCAGCTGGCTAAAAGCAAGTTTTCCCAGAGAAACAATGATCTCCCTGCTCTGTGAACTCCAGTTTGGATCTGTTTCAGCTCTCCCATGATACTTCCTGTCCCCCTGTATGGACTGAACCCTCAGGAAGTGGCTGTACATCTGAGTCACGGTCTTGGGCGTCTCTTCTCTTTTCTGGGATGTTTTGAAGAAGTCCTCCAGAACTGTAGCAGTGATCCAACAGAAGACTGGGATGTGACACATGATGTGGAGGCTTCGTGATTTCTTGACGTGGGAGATGATTGTGTTGGCCAATGTCTCCTCTCTGAATCTCTTCCTGAAGTACTCCTCCTTCTGTGGGTCGGTGAACCCTCTCACCTCTGTCACCATGTCAACACACTCAGCAGGGATCTGATTGGCTGCCGCAGGGCGTGTGGTTATCCAGATGCGAGCGGAGGGAAGCAGGACGCCCCTGATGAGGTTTGTCAGCAGAACGTCCACCTTGGTGGACTTTGTGACATCAGTCCAGATCGGGTTTCTCTGGAAGTTCAGAGGAAGTCGACACTCATCCAGTCCATCCAAGATGAAGACAACTTGGAACCGGTCGTATCTGCAGATTCCTGCTTCTTTGGTCTCAATAAAGAAGTGATGAAGAAGTTCCACCAAGCTAAACTCTTTGTCTTTCAGTAAATTCAGCTCTCTGAAAGTGAGGAGAAATGTGAAGTGTATGTCGTTGTTGGATTTGCCTTCAGCCCAGTCCAGAGTGAACTTGTGTGTTAAGACGGTTTTACCAATGCCGGCCACTCCAGTTGTCATAATTGTCCTGATTGGTTTATCTTGTCCAGGTAGGGGTGTAAAGATGTCTCCACATTTGATTGGTGTTTCCTCCTTGACTGGTTTCCTGGAAGCTGTTTCAATCAGTCTGACCTCATGTTCCTGGTTGACCTCTCCACTGCCTCTCTCTGTGATGAAGATCTCTGTGAAGAACTCATTCAGAGGTGTTGAATGTCCTGCTTTAGCGATTCCCTCAAACACATTGTTGAACTTCTTCTTCAAATGAGACTTGATTTCATGTTGGCACTCAACAGCAGCAGATCCTAAATGAGAAAAACAACAGAAGAAATCAGTTAGTGGATGGTGGCATCAGTGGAAACAGGTCAATATTTCCTGTTAAATTATCCAAATTATCCAGTCATTTAATGAAAAAAGGTCAAACAAATCGCAACAGAAGAAAACTCAACTGATTTTGTATCTTCAATATGTCCTGAGTAAGGGAAAAAAAGCCCTGACGGATCCCATTAGGGGAAGGTTTCTAAAAACCCAAATATAGCCTATTCATACGCCTATTT
>NW_028179997.1:10000-17342 GCF_964030765.1 Micromesistius poutassou | reverse complement strand
AAGAGAGAGAGACACAGAGAGGGCAAGCAATAGAGAGAGAGAGAGAAAGAGAGAGACATAGAGAAAAAGAGCGAGAGCGAGAGAGCGAGAGAGAGGGAGAGAGAGGGAGAGAGAGGGAGAGAGCGATGGAGAGAGAGAAGTGTGGCTGTGATGTGAAGAGGAAAAGCTTTCTATGGATAACGCACTGGCCCGTCACACAAAACACACGTGCACACATGGATAAAGTCATTCGACCCTGCATGACTGACCCGCACACCGAGCAACATGTCAACAATGATCCCCCTGTCCGCACATACAACACGCTCCAGTCACTCAAGGTGAAAACACAACTTTAGTCATGCTTGCTCGGAGACCTACTTAAATGTTGTTGTTTTCTCATTGGGAGCACACGGCGTACATTCGACCCGTGGCTGCGTATCGCCGCTCAAATGCGACTAATTCCACTAAAAGCCTCTGCTTCTATAAATAAAGCGTGTGACCCGACACCATCATGTACATTCCTTTCCTACGTTCCCACTCTGTGCCCTTGTCTCCTGCGTCCTATCCCCCTCGCTTTTGACGTCAGCACTGATGCCGCTGCCTTCAGTAGACTGCCGACCGCGCGTGCAGGTGTTTGTTGAGCAGGGTTATAACACCTCTCCATCGACCTCTCTCAACCTCTCTCTTTCGCTCTCATTCTCTTTCTCTCTCTCTCTCTCTCTCTCTCTCTCTCAAGTTCTCCTCATTAAATGTCAGACAGACCTGGCTGACGGCGGCGGCGTTCCTGGGTTGCAGGAGGCCGTGTCAAGTCCAACTTGTCTCTCTCTCTCATTAGCAAGAAGTTGCTAATGAGGTTTCCATTAATCACTTTGTCGCCAATCTGTCCCTCTCGCTCTCGCTCTCATTCCTCCACCCTCACCATCCATCCTCCCATCTCCTTCTCCTCCTCCACCACCCTTTCTCCACCCCCCCCCCCCCTTTTAGTCACCCCACCACCTCAACCCCCACTGCCATCTCCGATCAATCAGTCTCCTCATCGATTATTGATGGAGGGGTGCAGGCAAAGTTAGACAAGAATTCCATTACGACACAAAAAAGGACAAGTTAGACACTGTGGTTAAGTTAAAAATAGAGTTAAGTTAAAAAATAGCCGACGTAAGACGGAGGGAGAGAGAGAGAGAGAGGGGGAGAAGGAGAGAGAGAGAGAGAGCGAGAGAGAGAGAGTATTTCAGGAGCAGATAACTCATCAAATCTGGGATCAGTGATGAAATAGAGGAGGAGGAGAGCGATTGGCTGGCGAAGAAAGGAAGAAGTGGGCCCAGAGGTGCAGTGAGTGGACTAACATTCAGAATGATTTCACTGTGTTCTGCACATCGAGTTGGGGACCTTTGTGAACCAATCCTTTTCCTCGATGGCAATACACACAGCTCAGCCTATTCCTGTAAACCTCCCTGTTCAATAGTACAGCTGACTCACGGCAACAACCTTGGATGCCGTCTATAAATCGATCATAATCTCCGCAACTTTATAGACCACTTAAGAGTTGTGGGTGTGGTGTCTGGGAAGGGACCGACGATAGGTCAACACGGGTCGCAGTGCCAAAGTATTTGTGAATGAATGAGTAAACAGTGACTGGTCGACAGTCACACCTTTTGATTCCGGGACTCACCAAGATTCTTCTTAATGTGATCAAGGGAGAGTAACTTAATAAAGACGGGGAGGTAATTGAACCCGAGGCTTTTGTTACTGCTGCCGCCACACAGATCAGCCTTACATGTAGATCTAATTACAGATCAAGGCGTAGGGTGTGTATGTGTGTGCGCATTCATGTGTGTGTGTATGTGTGTGTGTGTGTGTGTGTGTGGGCATATGTGTATGTGTTTGTGTGTGTGAGTGTGTGTGCCTGTGTGTGCATGTTTGTGTGCACTCATGCATGTGTGTGTTTGCATGTGTGTGTGAGTGTGTGATTGTGTGTATGCATGTGTGTTTGCATGTATGCGTGTTTTTGTCTGTGCATGTCTTTGTGTGTGTGCATGTGCATATGTTTGTGTCTGTGCACGTGTATGTGTGTGTGTCTCTGTGTGCGTGTTTGTATGTGCTCTTGTGTGTGCATGTGTGTGTGCGTATTCTTGCGTGTGTGTGTGTGTGTGTGTGTTTGTCTGTGGGTATGCATGCGTGTGTGTGGGGGTGTGTCTGTGTGTGTGTGCGTATGCATGCATGCATGTGTGTGTGTGTGTGTGTGTGCGTATGCATGTGTGTGTGTGTGTGTGTGTGTGTGTGTGTGTGTGCGCATGGGGGTGTGTCTGTATGTGCATATGCATGTGTGTGTGTGTGTGTGTGTGTGTGTGTGTGCGTGTTTGGAAGGCTGTGTGTGTGTGTGTGTGTGTGTGTGTGTGTGTGTGTGGATTGTGCTGGGGTAAAGGCCGTTTTTAATGACAGGTGAAGTCTTGGTTAATGTATAGGCAGCTGAGGCCAGGGGATTATGTCGACATGGATACCCCGTGTCTACGCCGGGTCGGAATGACCCTCATCATTTATTTGTCTGGAAGGAAAACAAGAGCGACCACATAGACGAAGTCACGGCCGCGGTCGCCGTGGCAGCAGAAGATTCCGGCGATACGGCACTCATTGACATTGACGTGGGCTGAACCCCCGCGAACGGACACCAGGAGGAATGAACCCTCGTGCCTCGGAGCACCGCAAACATGCAAAGCACACACGCATGCACACACACACACACACACACACACACACACACACACACACACACACACACACACACACACACACACACACACACACACACACACACACACACACACACACACACACAACCAAGAGGAATGTTTCAACTGGCTACTGCAGCAGGTAAATCAAATCCATATATACAGTGTGTATTACAATATACAAAACGGAATCAGTGCAACACAATGTTTCATTTGATTTGAAGTTACAAAGCATGAGTTACTTGTCCCATATTGTAAATTAAAACACACATTGTTGTGGGCAGGATAGTCTGCTGTCTGGCTATAGGGGGTCAGAAGGTTTCACTCAAAGCTCAAGGGATCGGGGTTTGATCCCCCATGTGCACAGCTTGCCTGTATGAGGCCTCACCTCTACCTGACAACGTGTGTTTTAATCAGCTGTAAACCGCTTGGGGAAAGTGGCCTGTTAAATTAGTAAGTGGCCAAAAATACTAGGCGATAATTATACATAATAGAAAATGTAAAACATTCCAAATTCAATAGCGTCTACGTAAGCTATGCTGAGTCAATGATGCACAATTTTGTCACGCGCTTAAAATAAAGCTGTGGCGAAGAGGTAATTGCTATTTTGTGTTTTTTTGCGGTATTTGAGGTAAATTGCGTAGGAGGCTAAACCCATCACTCGGAAAGCCATTCAGCAGCACATAGACACATACGTAAGAACAACGCACGCATGGTGGGTTACGCGTTGAAGTCACAGGATGAGCGCTGATGTAAGCCCACACCCTCATCACCCAGAGGCTCATGTCATGTCTACACATGTTAACATACAGGGGAATAATTAAGGCAGCATGGTGCAGCAAGCTCTTGTATGTTGTTAGGACACCGATATGCCAATCGCATCCCATTGCATAAATTCAAGAAAGTTTGTCGTGTAGTTCTATGAATGCTAATGTCGTCACCGTCACTGACACCAGACAATAAGGTGAACCCCACAGCTGTTCACACATCATCATACTGTATTTCACGTAACCTATCGTCCATAATTTCTTACAGTTCAGAAATGGGTAAATTTGATTACTGGAGGTACATTTTTTTTACATGACAAGCCGCGTGTCGATTGGGGATTGGAATGCGTTCGTCAGCAGCTACGGGGAGCAGATGTAATGTTTGGCGCCCCCTTGTGGAAAAAGTGACATTAACATCCAAATTCCAACACAACGTGATTCGTCGACAAATGATAGCAGCTCCTCCAACGACTTCGCTGAAGTGTTTGTAATATTGAGATGTAATCTGCTCGGTGGTATAAAATATGACGTTAAAGTTCTAAAGACATCCTACCCAGGAAGACACAAGCTCACGAACATCAAGTCCAAACTTCAGTGTTAACAGACTTTATTAGACAAGGATTAAGAGTAGTCTTAATGTATGTCATTATCAATTGAAGAGACCTTAATTGTCTTCACCTTTGACATCAAATAACATCAATCATATATTAATGAGTACAAGTATATATATATCAAATATATCATAGTTATAAAATGTGTTAAATGGTTAGAATATAAAACTTTAATTGGCACATTTTAAAACAACTATATCTTTCCACAACCTCATGATACTTATGGCCTGAAACAACTCCTTACAACTCACACAAACATGACGACGCGCTCCGTTAGTTTTTAGCGATACTATCGCCACGAGCAATCCTCAGAATCAAGATTAGTAGTAGTAGTTTTCCGCGGCGAGGTCTTCCTTCCTGTGTCGTATATCGTGACTACAACTCGTTTTTTCTAGCACAGCCGGGGCGCAGAGGGGACGCTAAGACACACGGCACTAACAACACCAAAGTCGGACGTTTAATCGTACGAAAAAAAAAAAAAAACTTCGTCAAAAACTCAAAAATAGCAGCGATGGCGACGAAGAAACGCAACAGAGGAGGAGGGGGGGGGGCGAGGGACGACGACAGACGACGCGGGGGGACGTCTCCGATCACCAGGACGGCGTGACGATAGTGAGGGGCTGGCGGTTGCGCCCGTGCATGATGGGCCAGGGGTTGAAGTAGGGGAACACGGGCTCCGCGAAGCGCGCCCCCCGGAACGAGAACAGGTGGCTCATGTCCGCCGCGTCGTAGAAGGACACCTGGCCGGCGCCGTAGTCCAGGTACACGCCCACCCGGCGGGGGGCCCGCGGCGGGTGCAGGGCGCACTCCTCCGCGTCCGTGCACGCCTCGTACTCGCCCACGCCGCCGCCGCCGCCGGCCGCCGCGTCCCCCCGCCGCACTATGGTCCAGAAGCCGTCGTCGGGGCAGAGGCTGATCACCTCCTTGCGGTTGACGGAGGCGGTGGCCACGCCCAGGCCCCACGCCGTCTTGGAGCCCACCTCCACCTCCCAGTAGTGGCGGCCGGCGGCGAAGGCCTCGTAGCCCAGCACGATGTTGTAGCGCGTGAAGCGCTCGGGGTTGTCCGGCAGGTTGGGCTGGATGTCGCCCACCCAGACGCTGCTGCGGCACGGGGACACGCACAGGCGGGGGTAGGCCGTGTCGGGGTCGAGGGTCACCGCCGTCATGGCTGGAGAGGGGGGGGAGGGGGGGGGGAGGAAGGGGTTAGCGTGGGAGTATTGTACGCAGTGTTTGATCAGAAGGGTTCAGGAAAGGTTGTGGTAGATGAGCGATGTGTGATTATGTGTTAGTGGACCTGCGGATCTGCTGCCTTGGGCTGAAAACAATTATGAATCTACAGTGAACCGTATTCAACCTGAGCATTGCTAGTAGTGAATTACATTTTTCATTCTTTGGAGGAAGCACAGCCATGAAATACATGAGTTCAATCTTCAGTCGGTCCCCATTGATTGGGGAGTGTACTGTAGAGTGTAGAGCGTGTACCTGGCTGAAGCACAGAGTGCATCTTCCTCCAGGTGCTGTACTGCAGGGGTCCCATGATGTCTCCACAGTACAGGTCCACACTCCCCTCTAGGGGGGGCTCAAACAGACTCTCAGCCCTGAGCAAGAGGGCGAGAGAGAGAGAGAGAGAGAGAGAGAGAGCAAGAGAGAGACATATTGATACATCAACCACAAAGCGGGATATGACTTTAGCTTGAGTTAGCAGCAGAATTTATTTTCTAAAGTGAATGTATTACACACACCGTATATGGCGCTGTCTGATCAATTAAATAGCGTAGGGCAGGGGACTTAATAAAGCGCACATGCGATTTACTTAAAGCATGTGTGACTTATAAAAACACACGCGTGCTTTATAAAAATCCATGTCACCTCCCGGGCTCCATAGATTAGGAATAACCATGGGCAGGCATTTAACTTTGAATTGGTGCGATCATTCTAAAGACACAACAAAACATAAACACGCCAGTTATAGATTCATAATGACAGCGTGTGCGCTTTGGATTGTTGTCAAATACCACATGAACTCTTTGCTCCTCCTCCTCCCCATTCCTCCCATCTATTATCTGTGATGGATGTACTAGTTCTGTTGCAATCTCTGCATTTCAACAAGGACACATTGTATGATGCAAGCTACCGAAAGCCCCTGTGACGTACCAGACACATGTCAGAGACCAAACTCATCATGGCCTGCCAGGTCACTTCTCAACGCTTCAAAGACGAAGAATGGAAGCCCCGTACACATAAAGCAGGTGTACAGACAACACTCGACTAGAGACATTCCAACCGAGCACATTCCCCCCCTTCTCCTAGCTGCGCCTGAATCAGTAAGTGTTTGTCTAGCAGCAATCCTGATAGAAATGAACCAGAGGTGTGTCACTTTGATATGAGCGCTGGCTGTCTGTGTCCAATCACCATCATTAGGTAAGAGATTACGGAGCATGTGGCCTGCTAAGGGCCTGAGATGTTTGTTGGCTCGGATAAGGTTTGCGTATCGCCGGCTCACCCTCGGATGAAGTCTTTGAATCCCTGAAAGAACGGAACAGGGCTCTCGTTACAACACTTTACAACACTTCAACCGGCTGTTTCAGTTCAAACATGAGACAATCTCTTCCTCACTTAAGTCATCATTTTTCGTGGTGTGAATGTTGTTTGGGTTTGTATTGTAAAATCGTAGCTTTGGTTTGTAATGTATTTATTTATTCTGTTGTTGCAGCTTTCATTTAACTAAATTATTATTATTAGGAATATAATCATTAATACATTTAAATATGTGTATTAGTATTCATTTTGTATACATTTAACTACGTCTCTTACCTTGAGCTGCTCGGGGCTCTCCTCCTCCTGCAGTTTGAGACGGAGCTCTTCAGCCCTCGTCTCCAATTGGCTGATCTGCTCCGTGGCCTGCGTCAGCGCCTTCTCCAATTGGTCGAGCTTGCCCTCCTTCTTCTCCCGCAGGTTCTCCTTGATGCGCCGCTCCTCCTCACGGAGGAACTCCCTCAGGTGGTCGAACTCAGAGCTCACCTGGTGCTCCAGATCGCCTGCCTGCTCCTGGGGGCCATGGGGGGGGGGGGGGGGAGTGTTAGGAGGGGACTAATCTGGGATCTAGGAGTCCTGTTATCAGTACAGAACCTCTGGGGCAAGACGCTACGGCAACCAAGAACTACAAGAGGCGGAGTTAGGCTTTGTGTTCTGTTCCAAGAACTACAAGGGGCGGAGTTAGGCTTTGTGTTCTGTTCCAAGAACTACAAGGGGCGGAGTT
>NW_028179997.1:0-7500 GCF_964030765.1 Micromesistius poutassou | reverse complement strand
CACACACACACACACACACACAGTAAAGCACACACACACACACACACACACACAGTAAAGCACACACACACACACACACACGTGTACACACACACACACACACACACACACACACACACACAGTAAAGCACACACACACACACACACACACACACACACACACACACACACACACAGTAAAGCACACACACACACACACACACACACACACACACATACACACACAGTAAAGCACACGTACACACACATACACACACATCACAATTAAGCGCACACACACAGACTTAATACCGTAATATGGTGGATCTTGTCATTTGTGTGTTGTAGAAACAGAGAGGCCGCCTCCACTTGGAGCTCAATCCTCTCCAGAGTGACGGACAGCTTATCCTGTGGGGGTGGGCACAGGAAATATAGGTCAGGCTCACAAGCACACATCACATATCTGCGAGAACTAGCCCGGTGCTTTGTAAACAAGCTACCTGAACACAGGCTATATCTAATTTGACGCCTTCACCAGACTCTGGAGAGAGAGAGAGAGAGAGAGAGAGAGAGAGAGAGAGAGAGAGAGAGAGAGAGAGAGAGAGAGAGAGAGAGAGAGAGAGAGAGACGTGAGGCAGTGCCATGGCAACCGACCAACCTGACGATCTAATCAGGAATGGGATTCTGTTCGAGCAAGTCATGTTAAAACACGGTGTGTGAAGTGCTGGAGCTCCACGGTATGTCTGCACATACTGGAGTGGGGATGTAAGGTCAAAAGTGAGCGGAAAGTTGGATCTGACACCGGGCTGTTGAATTCCTGTCCAACTCAAAGGGAGACAGAGACAGCGGCTGTTTTCATGCCCCACGGTGCATCTTTGTTGTTTTGTGGTTCATCCCGAATGGTTTTCTATAAGGCTGTCGCTTGCCAAACGACCATTTTATAAATCAAGAAAGAAAACAACATTCCAATTTGTGCACATCGTGAGCGTAATCTCATTGCGGAGAAATCAAACTGAGTGAGCCAACCAGATCAAGTGAATTCATTACATACAGAATGAAAAACAACACGTGACAGTTTGGTAAACACTTTCACGAGTTCAAAATAAACAGCATTGCAAGCCACCACAGTCTGGGCGGACGCTTTTCCCAACACAGTGCCTTAAAGTGCGCACACACATTCCATCCCTAGGAGGCCCCCGGGTCGTAAAAAGACCCCTATACCTTGTAGTTCTCGAAGGCCTCGTTTATGGGGATGACATTGTGCGCCTTGTGGTCGCGGGACATCCCGCACACCAGGCAGATGGGGAGCTGGTCGGTCTCGCAGTACAGCTTCAGCCTCTCCTCGTGCTCCTCGCACACGTCCGCGCTCCCGCGGGGCCAGAAGCCGTTGGAGGAGGCGACGCTGCTCATGCTGGAGCCCGCCTCCCGGTCGTCCGGGTCCCCGAGGTGGTGGTGGTGGTCCTCCTCCCCCACGCCCGACGGCGGGTAGGTCGGGGCCGGGCCGTCCCCGGGGTGGGCCCGGCGGACGCTGTCCACGACGTTGCACAGCAGGGAGTTGGGTCGCAGCTTGGGCGTCACGGACTTTCTGCACTTGGGGCAGGTGGGCTGCTCGTCCGCCTTGGCCTCCCAGCAGCGGGCGATGCACACGCGGCAGAAGTGGTGGCCGCACTCGAGGATCACGGGCTCACGGAACAGCTCGAGGCACACGGGGCAGGTGAGCTCCGACTGGAGCTCCTCCAGCGCGTTGGTCTCCGACATTCTGAGGTGCGGTACTGCTACATGCTTGGCTCTCAGGCTCTCAGAAGTTGCGAGGCTGCTGCTTCCTAGTCGACTTGACGGGAGGGCGTGGTCTTTGCTGTGTGTGTGTGTGTGTGTGTGTGTGTGTGTGTGTGTGTGTGTGTGTGTGTGCGTGTGCGTGTGTGTGTGAGAGAGAGAGAGACAGAATGTCACGTAATAGTGCGGAAGAGACGGAGGAAGGCGAGACGTGAGACGTGTCTCAGCAGGCTTTAAAATGATGCACCGTTTTTTTTTTATTCGTGTGAACCTTTCCACAACACATCCCATTGCTCGAAAACTGTCTGAGTAATTACTGACGTGACGTGCGGGCCTAATGCTGTCAGCCACACTGGGGGCTTTGATAGCATTAAAAAAAAAAGAAGTAATGGATTTGAGGTTAATAAAAGTCACAGAACCGAATCTGTCAACATTTTTTATTGAACACACACTGTCGGCCTACAAGAAACATAAAACAACCTGCAGTATATTATTTAAACTGAGTCAGCATCCCAGAAGTCCGACCACTAAAGAAGAAGGGAAACCATAGCACACGCACGCAAACTCCTAGCTATTCAACTTTTAGAGACGCTGCAGTATTTTTTCGAACGAAGAATAAAAAACAATGCTTTGTCATTTCCTCGTCCTCAACGCTCACATGTGGCGGTAAATAAGCTGATTGCCCAATATCCAACCTGTTCGTCATGTCCGTTTGTCATGACTGGGTGACTCTGCCTAACCGTCAGTCAGTCAGTTCAGTTGACCTGAACGGGACAACCTCAGATCAACTTAGGGCCAAGTGTCATGTATGTAAGAGCTCGCTAGATGGCCATCAAGAGCCACCCACCCCGTTGTAGGCGGGATAGTGGTTAGGGCGTAAAGGTCTAGGTTTGACCGCTCGATGTAGGCCTACCTGTAGTATTCGTGAGCAAAATGGCTTACCCATTAATGATACAATAATCATATTCCCCTTAATGAAAGTAAAAAAAGAGATATAATAAAATAACATTCATTATGTCGCCCACCTTATCCCTTTCTGAAACTTCCAATGTTCTCCCAATGTCTTTGGTCATTCGACCTACAATTTGTGTTTCATTCATAAAGTAAAAGCCCTTCCGATTTTGTAAAATCTCCCATTTCATATTTTTCCCTTCCAAACACAGCACACGTCAAAACAAATGACTCTCTCTTCGATTCCTCACAAAGCAATGATGTTTAAATTGTACTCATTTGACATAAACTCACTATAGTCTGATCAGTGTTGCAGTTTGGTCTCAACACTCTGTTGAGACCAAAGTCTCAACAGAGTGTTTATGACAGCATGCGCCCGGCCGTGGACTTCCCCTCCCTAGAGCTCTCAGCCTTATGAATGAACAAGTTGCGAGAGAGCAGATATTCCAACGGATGATTCTTGGATTTGTAACTCGTATCGATACGCATTTCCTCAAGAGAAGGGAAACAAGGAAGTTCAACGCATGTTCATGATCAGAAGGGAAAACAAAAGGAGGAAGGTCAGAATTATTAAATGGGGGGCCTGTGTGCATGTGTGTATGTGTGTATGGCTAGGGGTGTGTATGTGTGTATGGCTAGGGGTGTGTATCTGTGGGTGTGTGTGTGTGTATGTGTTTGTGCTTCCATGACCGTGATTTGAAGGGTTAAAATGTCGGATCCTTCTGCCCAGGTCAAGGGTCAGACCCATGTTGTATCGCAGTCAAGAATGAGACACACACACACACACACACACACACGTACACACACACCTCTTGGTTTAATTTCCAGTCAGGTGTCATCGAGATGCTTGACCTTTCCTTTCATACGAGAAACCACCAAATAACGAGAGGATCTCACCGGAGCTCACCTCTGCTGACACCTAGCACCTGCACCCCGCGTCGAGGGCTGACGGGCCTCGTGGGTCACTCATGACTCGGTCACACAACACACAAGGAAGGAGAAAAACTTAACCATGTAGTTTCCCATGATAGCCTGCATTCCGGTCAGCTGGGGAAGTCTGATACAAGGGGTGGTGGGGGGGGGGGGGAGGGGGTGGAGTGTGTGTGTGTTGATGTGATGATGGGGTTGAAAACCAACCCCGTGGCTATAGATCGGTCAGTCATTATAAATACATCAGGGTAAACGTTTTCCCCGCCACCTTACTCTGGAGACAAGACGAGAGAGACAGAGAGAGAGAACGAGAGAGAGAGAGACAGAGAGACAGAGAGAGACGGAAGCAGACACTTGACTGCGTGTGTTGCTGCTGTCGGAGTGTGCGCCTGATAAGGAGCTCGCAACGGCTGATTGGACAAAGGAAGGACGCATTTCAAAAGCAATTGTGAAGAAAAGTGGCATGTAAGATTACATTGTGCATCACGCACACACACACACGGCACACACGCACACACACACACGGCACCCACACGCACACATGGCACGCACAACACACACACACACACACACACACAATACACACTAGACGTGACTGCAATGTTAAGGCTGCTTCCCGTCCTCCAGGCCGTCTCAGAGGGAGAGGCTCCGGGGCCCCGGGGGGGCGGTGAGGCTGCTCCTCCTGGCCAGCCTGGTGGGCCTGGCGCCGGGGGAGGTGGGAGACTTCTCCCCCTGCCTCCGCTTCTTCCACGGAGACGCTCCGCCCACCGGCCTGCCCGCCTCGGGGCACCTCGCGCCCGTGTGCCAGCGCTTCCGGAACCAGTACCGCTTCGCCAGCCTGTACGACCGCCGGCGCCGCACGCCGCTGTACTCCGCCTACCTCCTCACCCCGGCGGCTGGCAAGAGGCCCAAGAACCACTGGATGTACGAGCCACAGGTGAGGGCTGAATGTTCGTGCATGTGTGTGTGCGTGCGTGTGGGTGTGCGTGTGTGTGTGTGTGTGCGTGTGTGTGTGTCTGTGTGTGAAAGTGGGTTTACGTCTGTGGTTTTCAAGATAAGCAGCATGTTTGTCTGCCACTGACTGTAATTTAGAAACATGAGGGTGTAATTACGAGGTGAGGATGATTGAAGGAATATTAGTAAAGAGCATTTAAAGAGCAATAGTAATAAGCCATAGAGCTGTGAAGCTAAATCGACTGAGCGCTTCACAGTGGCCACCGAAAAGCCACTCATTAATCACTGGCGTTTCATACTGTATTCATACCACCCATCTTATGCGATCCATCTGTGCCGGACAGTATGATTTTGTTCACGTTGAAGCACGTTTCAACAGAAGAGCATTCTTTCCTGGAGCACTGAATCATCATTGATTCATCATTGAGTTTAAAAAGAAAATAAACTTGCACAGAACCGATCGCATCTTCCCTTTTCCAGATGACAAACCTAATCTAATCTAACGTAAAACATTAGTTTAAATTAATCTTTACCCAGATGTGAAAATTAACCCCCAGAGGCAGGAGTGATATAAAGACATCTCTTGCTCGCTCCCCTTCTCCGCTGTCTAGCTGGCTTTCTCCAGGGCCAACCCTGAGATGCAGGTCTATCCCAAGACCCCCGACCAGAACGTGATCGAGAGCCAGGCGGTGCTGCGGGACTACGCCAACTCCACCTACACCAAAGGCCACCTCAACCCCAGCCTGCACCACCACGACGCCGACGACCGCAAGGCCACCTTCACCCTGACCAACATCGTGCCCCAGAAGCAGGGCTCCAACGGGGGGCCCTGGGCCCGGCTGGAGGAGGGGGTGAGGGCCCGGCTGGAGGCCTTCTGCCTGGGGCCCGCGCACGTGATCACAGGCTTCCTGCCCTACGCCTCGGGGCAGAGGTGGATCAACGACAGGGTGGCGGTGCCCGAGTACATGTGGTCCGCCTACTGCTGCCCCTCCTACAACAACGCCACGCTGCCCCGGGGGGTCCGGGCCTTCTTCCCCACGTACGCGGCCGTGGGGAGGAACGACCGGGAGAGCGGGGAGGAGATCGTGCCCGTGGACCCCGCGGCCAAGAGAAGCGTGCGGGGGTACGACGTGAGGCGCCTGCCCCTGGCGGACCTGGAGGAGGTGCTGAGGCAGAGGCTGGCCCCGACCGTCACTCTGTTCCCGGGGGAGTGCGCCTGACCGCACCGCACCGTCTCCTCTCTTTTATGAAGACGGTGAATTACATCTGCTTTTGAATCCTGTTGATTTCGTGTTTTGATTGTTGAGCAACACGTCGATGTTATAAAATGAATAATGAATGACGAACATCCAATAAAACGACTACTTGATGAATGTTATCAAAAGGTTTTTTAAGAATGTGTCAATCACTCAGAATTTCTTAAATTAACTCAAAAGGTTTATTTCTTGACCAAAGCAAGCATACAAAATACCAAATGATTGGAGGACATTTGTCACCAAAACACCAAGCTCATTGTTTTCAAATGGAAATTGATTATGTATATAAAGATTCAAAAATATGAAATGTTTAAAAACTTAAATACAGTAACAGGAAGCTTGTAACACGACGATACAAAGTAAAAACCGAAACATTTAGAAAAAAAACGCGGGGATATTAAACGGGACTTCTTTTTCCTGGGATTCGAAACATCATTAAAAATTCACAGTATAAAACGAACCATCTCACTCCGTCGCCGCGCCAATGTCCACTGAAACATTCACCCACACAGCGCCGCGTCGCAACGTTTTTCATATTCCTCAGAAAAAAAAAAATATTGAACAAAACGGAAAAAACAAAAACAGACAGACGAACGAAAAGCGCGTTGACAACAGATTCCTCCGCAGGATCTCTCCCTGCTGCGTCCATCCCCGCGACTACCGCGCCCTCCACCACCCCCCCCCGCCCCGCCCCAAAAGGCCTGCTGCCGCCCCCCCCCCGGCCCCCCCCCCCCCCCCCCCCACCTCCGCCCATCCTAATAGCACTGGTGGCTCTTCAACTGCTCCACGTCCCCGAAGCTGAGTCCGCACTGGGCGCACTGCAGCGCCGCCATCTTGTCCCCGCTGTGGATCTGCTGGTGCCTCTTCAGGTACTCCACGCGGCTGAAGCGCTTGCCGCACGCCTCGCAGCCGTACGGCCGCTCCCCCGTGTGGATGCGCTGGTGGCGCTCCAGGTTGCCCAGGCGGCTGAAGCTGCGGCCGCACTGCGGGCAGCGGTGCGGCCGCTCGCCCGTGTGCACCAGCTGGTGGCGCTCCAGCGAGCGCGTGGTGCGTGAAGCGCTTGCCGCACAGTTCGCAGCAGTGCGGCCGCTCGGCGGCGCAGGCGCACTCGTGGTTCTTGAGCGCCCAGGCGTGGCTGAAGGCGTTGCCGCACGAGGCGCACGGGAAGGGCGTGGCGGCCGGCTCGCCGCCCTGCAGGTGGGCGCCGCCCAGCGGGCAGGGGTGCTCCTCCAGCTCGGCGCCCGAGGGGAAGCCGCCGCCGCACTGCGTGCAGAAGTGCAGCAGGTCGCCGCCGCCCTCGTCCTCGTCGCCGATGCTGTCGCCCACGCTGCCGGGGGCCGACAGGTAGGGCAGGTCCTCGGGGCCCTCCGCCGGCTCCCCCCCCACGCCCTCCCCGGCCAGCTCGCCCTCCCGCAGCCTCTTGGCCCAGCGCGGCGTCCCCCGCCGACGAGCCCCCCGACGACCTCAGGCCCTCCCCCTGGGAGCGGCCGTGGGCCCCCATCAGGTCCTCCCGCTGCAGGGTGGGCGGCTGGGGGTCCAGCTCCCCCTCCTGCTCCAGCCCGTCCAGGCCGATGTACTTGGGGGCCAGGGGCCCCCCGGCGGCGGCGGCGCCGGACGCCGCGTCGGCCGCGTCCGCGTCCGCCGCGGGGCTGACGGA
>NW_028179998.1:0-16480 GCF_964030765.1 Micromesistius poutassou | reverse complement strand
TCCAGCCGGTAGCGTCTGCTGAGCTTCACTGGGCAATTAAGCACATTGAGAGTGAAAGCTCTAATCAATCCCTTCTCCACCGCGCATGCACACAGACACACACAGAGGCACACAAACACAGGCTCACATAAAGACATGCACATAGACACACACAGACTCGCATAGACACACACACATAGACACACATAGAATCACATAGACAAACATTGACACACACACACACACACACATTGACACAAATTGACTGACATTGACACACACCCATAGACACTCACAGAGACTCACATAGACACATGCACGTAAACACAGATAACTCATAGACACACACACATAGATACAAAGACACACAGACACCCACATATAGTCTCACCTAGACAAACATAGACACAACCACATGACACACATGCATAGACACACACACACACACACACACACACACACACACACACACACACACACACACACACACACAAGCACACTGTTATTGATTCATCAAATATGTTTTGTGACATGTATGCTTAAATAGCCACAGGGAGTTGAATCTGAATGTAATCATAAGTCCCACACTGTGTTTAAGAGTTAAAGGCGCAGCACATGCAGTATGGTTATGGTTAGGGCTCTGTGATGTGGCAGTGGAAGGGTGCCATGGTAATTTACCGTTGTAACGCTCCCAGTGAGAGCACGCTAGCATATTAGCTGCTCCACCCACAACATTATGGAAAACTAAAATGGTGTCTGCCTCCATTAGGGAAGTGCGGCTGAAGCTGCCAAAACAGATAAAGATAAGACAAGATACAACACTTTATTAACACCAGTAGTCCGAGGTTACTTTACAGCAGCAAGAGAATGAAGAGATAGTAAAACTAAGGATAAGAACGAAGACTGCAATATATATATATATATATATATATATATATATACACTCAATGTAAGTGGCTTTGGATCAAAGTGTCAGTTAAATGACTACATGCAAATCTAAAGTGTACATTTAATTGCCTCTAACAACAGTAGTTGCCTTGGATTCACAAGCCAATGTCTTATCAAGTTCTCACAGTTCAACACATTATAAAGAGGGAAGAGAGGTGTTTAAGTGCTGTTTTTAACCATTTATTCACAGCAGCTCGTCGTGAACTTACCGCAGGGGGGTTGTTGTGATATTCACCCCCCAGATACTAACTATCGATTCACAATAGTGTCAGGTTCAGCAGGGGGCCCCAGGAGTACTTTAGCCCCCCTGTGTCCCCCCTGTGTCCACCGGGAGATGGGGGATCAGCGATGGGATATTCATAGCCTGCTCCCTCTCGGCCGTGAGGCGAGGACTTCACAGGCTAAAGGTGAGAAAGTTGAGCAGAAGTCGAACCTTAAAGCCCAAAGAACTGAGGGAATTACAGAACCCAAGGGATGGATCGCCATGGGGAACATGAACCTGTGCCATTGGAGTCCTCCTGTCCCGAGGCTAGGACACAGGCTTAAGATTTGGATATGAATTTTATGTATTAATACCACCTGTTATGGCTAACCCTAGCCATAACCAACTAGCATAAACCATGGTTAAACTAGCATCAACCACGGTAAGTTCATAAACATCATGATAGCTGCTAGCTTGTAGCTAGCGGCAATGGTATGGATTCTATTCATACATGGGCAAGTGGCACGATTTAATAGAGGCACTGCTTAAATACCATGTCATGCACAAGTCTTGCTTTGGATTTATTGACCTGTCCGCTATTGATCGGGCTGTCTTTGTTCGTGCACTCATCGGCGAGTTCAGAGCTTTGATCGTTGGGAGTGTTATGCTAAATCTACATCAAACGTGGAGGGGGAATCAATAGCCCTAGCCAGCTACAGGGATGATAATGAAATCAGTATGATTGCTGGGATTCTGGTGATTATGGTCTGGCTCTCTTGTGCCCAGGAGACAGGGGTTAGCCTCCCACATTGTAGCATATGGGGCCACTCTAGGGGTCTTTGGTATGGTGTGAAGAAAGCCCCCTTACATTGAATGTGAATTAGGTCAAATATGTCGAATTAGTGATTGAGAAAATATATAAGAAAAAATGAATAACGTTTATTTTATTTTATTTTTAGGTGATTTTTTTCGAGTTGATTTTCTTATTAAAGATTGAACATTTGCTGTTGCTGTAAAATGTATTTTTTTAATGTATATTCTGTTGTTCCTCTGCATTCATCCTATTTAATAGAGATGCACAGTTCTGAAAAATTGACAAGTAGACTAAGTGACATTTTATATAGTGTGTATCTAGTGGTTTCCACTTAAAAAACATATTTACCTCGGCATTGTTTTGTTTTGTATCTTTTTGGAATAGCCTTTTGTTTTTTTTATATGTCAACGGCATTTCGAAAGGTGAGATTGGTTGAAATTGTAATGGTGCTTAGTGGATATTTGTAATAAAATCAAATACACCTAGTTTATAAGCTGTCTATAAACATAAATACAAACAGAAGGCCTATGGCTGATGAAGTCGAAAGCACGTGTTCAGTTTATGCAAAAAAAACACACCAGTCAGTACAAACCTGACAATCTGGATTTTATATTTGTTTTTTACGTATATCAAAAAAAATATAGCGGTGGAAAAACTGTCTTCAAAACCACGTTTGGCAAGGGACCGAGTGAAAAGGGTTGATTCCATGCCCTTTTCACTCGGTCCCTTGCCAAACGTGGTTTGAAGTTGCCGCTGAGCGGCGCGGTCCCTGATAGGCCGGTGCTCGGGAAGAAAGAAGCTCGCCTCGCTCAGTACAGCCCTGCCGCTGGAGAGTTCACTCGTCGTCTGCAAGCTCCAGCCCAAAAAATCGTCACATCGAACCCTTTTTTTATTTTATTTATTCGGTTCTCGGTCGAAACCTCACCTCGGAACAAGATGTGACCCCATGCACGACGTGTCGATATCGTGTAGAACATTAATGTCGTGCGAAAGAGCCGGGAGAAGCCGAGGCTGGGTTTTTTTTTTTGCGAATGGAAGTTATTGTTGTGAATTGTTTTGACTATGTTCTGCCGAAGTGAGTTTGGCTTCAGTGCGTCTCTACTCGAGGTCCACCCTTAAACCTGGAGTTTATCTACGAGTATCGAGGGGGAAACGCCGAACCGGGGGATTGTGTTTGAAAAAAAAAAAAAGGGCAGCGAGCTGTACGGCAGACCCGGGGATTTAAATCGTCATTTGGTGCGCTGCTGCTGCTGCTGCTCCGGGAGAGGAGGCGAGAGTCGGAAGAAAGCGATTCATGTGGCCATTCTTTTTATAGCGAAACATTTTGGATTGCATGATGAGCAAAGAACGACCTAAGAGGAACATCATTCAAAAGAAATACGTAAGTAGAAACGTGTGTCTGCCCCATGCGTTTGAGCATGTATGTGGCTATTTAAGTTTGCCTTTGCCCTTGTTTTTACGAAAATGCATAAACTTTCCTTGCCACCGTGCGCGGCTGTGCTGAATTTCGGTCAAACTGCCCTTTATAAGATGCTTAAGTTTTCCAGTGTTTTAACAAAAGAGTAACGTGCTTTTTTTTTTTTTAAAGAGACAGCAATATTTATTCAGCGTCGGCGTCGTGAGGGTTTCCTCGACATCGGACATTTTTTTGGGAACATTGAGTGTTGTGCCGATGGGGTTCGCTCGTTTCCACGCACCAGGTGGGACACGTTATCCCCACGTAGCTCTAGAATAAAGAGGAATCTAGTGATTGACTTGGTTAATTGTTCTCAGAATGGCTTTGTGTCCCCGGTGCTTCTGTTCAGAGCCGTAGAGGCGATCCCTGTCTGCCATGGCTCAGCTATTCCGGGTTCCCTTTCGTCCCATGGCGAGCACCGTCTCGCCTTTAACTCTATCCTTTGCCATAATAAAAGATCGCCTTTATATAGCCTACGATCGTTTCATTGGAGAGAGAACTCGGGTTATGTCTGCTCCTGTGTATAACTGTGACCGCGTATGGACGCCGACACCATTGGTGTGCGGGTTGCGTGGCTCTTTAATTCGCTCCGTAAGAGTAGGAAGAGGGGCACGCAATTCAACATATCCGCTCGGTTTACCAGAGATGAACAAGTGACACTTTGATCGGCGTCGGTAGCCTCGGTCGTCCAGTGTTTCTAATGTAAAATAAGTCGATCGGAGTCTCTGACGTGTTTGCCTCGTGTTGCACGTCGCCGTGTGACCTCTGTGTGCACGAATGGAAGATATTGCTGCAGTCGGGGAGAGTCCGCTGAGGCATAATGCACTGTTTTGTAATGCTCGGGGGATTGGCTTTCCAGAGCTACGAAATACTAACGAATGCAAACGTTTAACGGTTATATTTAAAGGCGTGCAGGGTGTTTTTTAGATGATGCAATTGTCTTAAGATTGTTCAGTCGCATTGCAGGGGCGCTTCATGTATGAAGCGATGACAAGAAGCAACCATTTTCTCTCGCCAAGTAGGCCGAACACCGGCGAATTTATAAGGAAGGGGATCCACGTATTATAGTCACATCGCGATTTGATCGTGGTCATGGTTTCTACAATGGCGGCAGTCGCCATCCATGCACCCCGCTATTCAGCCGAGGCTGAAAGTAAGCCCACGTTTCAGCATCTTTTTTTTGTTTTGTTGTGTAACGCAAGTTGCACTGAATCGCTTCAGTCCAGACCGCACCGCACGCGTGCCCTTGGGGGGTTCTAAGTTTGTAGCACTTTGTGACGTTTGATCCACACTGTCAAATTAATGATCGCCGTGGCAACACAACGGACACATTGTTGCGTTTAATTGCACATCAGGCCTATCATGTCTGGGAACGCATCGGAGCCGGATCACGCGAGTCCCTCCCCTCCCCCAAACGGCAACATTTGTAGAGCCTCCAAACTAAAGCTGGCCGCCGGGCGCTCCAGTGATTCAGCAGACACGCCGAGCGATGGCCCTGTGGTCGCCGTGTTTGTCCCTTAATGTCCGGAGCAAATGACCCTATTGCAACAGGTCGAGTTGCAAAATGTAACTTTTTCACTGTGTACATTGAAGCGCATGCATTGGTTTGTTATGACGCAGGACCCCGCACCCTCACGGGAACAGATTTCTATGTTCGTGCTTTACATTATTTATGATATTTTGCTCAGTACTAGGAGGGTGGGTGGGTGGGTTGGTTGACGCAGACTGGGTACTGCTGGATGGGCTGCACACATCTCAATGCCGCTTCCTGAAACAAAGAATTCGCCGGTCAATCAGAATCATTGCCACCGATTTCCTTAGAAAAATAAAACTTACTGACAACCGCTCTCATGGGCCAGAGTACTATTACACACATCACTACTGGAGACCCCTGTTGTTTATTTTGTATTGTTTGGTTTGACTCAAACGCCGCTAGCCGCACTCCGGTCTTGACTTATTCTCAATTAGACGCGGACACATCATGTCAGCTGACATTATTGTGACTAGTCGCTACAATGGCATCTCCCGTCGAATACAAACCCAGCATTTACTGTGTGTGTGTGTGTGTGTGTGTGTGTGTGTGTGTGTGTGTGTGTGTGTGTGTGTGTGTGTGTGTGTGTGTGTGTGTGTGTGTGTGTGTGTGTGTGTGTGTGTGTGTGTGTGTGTGTGTGTGTGTGTGTGTGTAGGGGGGGGTGAAACATCTGCCAGGGGTGTTTTTTTCTTTCTTTCTCCCCCTCGATTTATTTTCCTGTCTGCTTCGACCAATCGGTGACCACAGATGAAAAAACAATAACAACCTGAGGGAGTTCAGTTTCACACACTCACAGACGCACACACAGCTTTGAGACTGTTGGATCCCTCTACTGACTTTACCCTGATTCCCCCCCACCACCTTAATTAGCGTAGGACAATTATACATGCTTGGCTAAACCATTTCCCCAGAAACACGAGGGTTAGTTGTTAGCCCCACCCCTCCCAGATACACATAACAAACGCACACTATCTGCAAATGTTATTAAAATTCGGCAGTCATTAAAAGAAGAGGAAAGGGGGGGTGCTTGATACACAGGCAAACAAGGCAACGCAATTAGCCTTTCCTCCACGTTTGATAGGAGCCAACATGAGCGGGACGGGGGAAGGGTGAGAAGACACGCTGTTTCAGGGCCCCTTAGTTTCCCAGAATGCACTGTCATTAACGCCAAATTGACCCACGATTTCAGGCACAAGCAAGCAAGCACTTCCCTGGCTCTCTCGTTGCCTCTCTCGCTCCGTGTCTGTCTCGTTCTCTCTCTAGCCCCCCCCTTGCTCACCCAACCACCCTCCCATTATCTTTAAATTAAACACTCAATGGGTTCACATGAAAATGTAATACAATGTATTACACATCGACCTCTGTCCTCGCCGTGTTCACTGTGAGCTCTGAGGCCTGGCGTGGGTCTTGTGTTACAAGCGACCGGGTCGGTGGTAACGTGTGGTTCGGTCCAGAACACTGTGGGGGTGTGGGGGTTACCGAGAGAGAGAGAGAGAGAGAAGGGAGTGAGACGGAGCAAGCAAGAGACTCCGGACCGCATGGCAGAGAGCAGCGCTGTGCTGGCCAGGGCCATTTTGTGCTTCGTCGGCTCTTCCTGCCGGGCCCAGCTGGAGCTGTAGCTTTTGCATTCTGTGTGTGTGTGTGTGTGTGTGTGTGTGTGTGTGTGTGTGTGTGTGTGTGTGTGTGTGTGTGTGTGTGTGTGTGTGTGTGTGTGTGTGTGTGTGTGTGTGTGTGTGTACTTTTTTTGTGTGTGGGACAAGCACAGCTGCTGCAGGGGCCTTTACAAATGTAAAGAGGCTGTCAGTGTTTGTTTCATCAGGCACACAAACTGATGAGGGCCAAGCTGGAAGTGTGTGTGTGTGACCAAAATAGAGAGAGGGGGTTCACTGGCACAGGCCCCCCTCTCCCCTGGTTTCTCTCCATACGCTCTCTCTATCCCCTACTAGCTTTTCTCCCTATCCCCAAATCTCTTTCTCTCTACACACACACACACTCCCCTACCCCCTCTCAGCCGGGGCGGCGGGGGGGGGGTAGGGCTGTCCAAGTGTAGGGGGGCCCCCAGCACGGGCCCCTGAAGAGCGAGGGGTCGTGGGGTTATTTTCTCCACCGTGCCCCGGCTTCAATGTGCTTCATTTAACCTTATGTTTCAATGCAAATGCTCCTTCACGCCCACCCCGCCCCCCCTCACGTGCACAACATGCCAGGGGCCGCTGCCGTCGCCGCGTGGCCTCCCCATCGCTATGGCGACGGCGCGTAATGCGGAGCTAACGCTGCGTTTTTAACGGCCGGTTTGTTTAGCTTTGTGCGTCAGGTGACTGCGGTGTACCGCATGGATGTGTTTACTTTCCACTAGTATGCACATTTATATTAAATGGGCCATTAAATCGCTGAACGGATATAAATAAAATAGTCTTGGGAATACGTGGCATGTTTTTAATCAATGTAAGTAACTAGGGACACACTTTTTTTGTTTCTTTCAGTAGCTACTATGCTAATGGTTAATATAGGCTATTCAATGTCCAGTTACCATGACGCCAGCTGATGACACTGCTTTGAATATCCACACCTGAAGTTGACACATGGCACGAACACCCCACCCCCTTCTGTCTGAACGTCTGAAGCCTTTCAGGAATTGGAATAATTGGCTTTTCTTATTGTTGGGGTATTTAATGCCACTAACTACTAACTTACTAGCAGATCATCACACGCACCCTGCTATAGTCAGGGGTTCCCACCACGGCTACTCTGCTGAGATGAAATCTGCTCTGTGTTGGGAGATACTTTGGATAAACGCTTCCACCCAATGGCATATATTATATTAACCGCCTCTGTGCATTGGCTGTAAAACATTTGGATAATTTTGCATCGCATTGTTTGTTCAAATGTCAAATCGTTTCTCGCAAACTGCCTCCCGGGGTCGAGGCCTTGCGTGGGGACCTGAGTCTGACCTCCTCACTCACGCTCTCTCCCAGTGCCACATACACAGCCAGGGTATGTCCAGGCAGTTTGGTAATCTTTTTTAAATTTAGCCTTATTTAAGCGTGCATCACATTTAATCTGAGGTGCAATGAATGGGGTTTTCTGTTCCCGCTCGCTCCCCTCTGCGCACCGAACAAGCTGCTCTTTGCCAGGGGAGTTTACGGCATCATTACTGGCACTCTGAACTGTTGACTTCAATTTAGGTTCATCATCATCGGTGCTGGGCTCTCTCGCCAGCAGTAATCACCCACACGGCTCTCTCTCCTTCCCGTTCCACCTACATTCTTCTGCTCTCTCCACCTCCACTCCTTAAGCGCATGGTGATGTTAGTTCAGGTAAACACACACCGACAGACACATGCACACACCCGCACACACGCAAACGTTTGTTATGCAACGCAACCTTTTCCCCTTATCAGCTGTGGGCATTGTGCACGAACTGGCACCTTCCACTGTCTGTCTCGGTTTCTCGTTCACCAACTTTCTCTATCTCCGTGAACACACACACACATACACACACACACACAATATATACACTATCTAGGACTTTCAATACACCTACAGTCAATATGTGAGGAACTTTGTGGCCTTTGTGAGAAATAAACCATACTTGGGCTATCTAGCGAGGACTGTGTCGTAGCATGGGGTGTGACTGTGTGTGGAGTGTAAAAGTGTGTGTGTGTGTGTCCTTAAGGATCCCCGTGTAGCTGAATCAACACCACAGCTCTTGTCTCGGCTCCGGCCTCACAGGAACCCATGGAGGACAATCTTTCTCAAAGACGGAAAGAAAACAATTTGAGTCCCTGATTTATTTTTACTCCCCCCTGTTTTCTCACCATGGAGGAGATTAAATCCAGCAGGTACTTTCAAAGATATACCCTTTTGGGGCTTTCCTTCCCCCCCCTCTCCCTGACAGTCTTACTTATTACAAAACATCCATTCTTTCTGGCTGACCCCGGGTCCCGGCTGTCTCTAAGCCCCTCAGTGCCGTGCCTTGTGGATGTTGTGGTTGTTGTGCTGCTGAGCTATGGTAGCGTTAGATCCGCGCATTCGCTCTATTGTGAACAACACGCGTTGGTCGAACACGCTTCACTTTGTTATCCTGTGGTCAATATCTGTCTGATCGCAACCCCCCCCCCCCTCCCCACAATGTCACAACACTGACCGGAAAATTAATCCTCAGCAACCACAGAGCATGGTTGGGATGGGGATGGGGGTGGCCGGTGGGATCCAAGTATCTATGGATCGGTTATTATCCCCTTGTGTGCTCAGTGGCTGTCGGGACGTCACTATGTACCCAGGCCAGAGGGGACAGGGGAAGATGGGGCAGAGTGTCTGGGACAAGTTTCAGAATCAGATCTTGCTGCCTTGGGGGGGCTCACAGAGGTTCTACATGCAACGGTGATTGGTTTATTCTCAAGAGTTCTGTGACCGCCTTGCTCCGATATGGTTGCGTTGGTTTCTACAGGAAACGGTTGTCATTCGCGACGCAGAGGGTAGGGGTACAGGAGTGTGGGTGCAGTGATTCGAGGGAGCCGTCGAGTAGCTCTGCGTACAGTAATGCACGGTGTGGCGTTCCCCCTCCCCCGTGCATCGCCATGACTGGCATGCAAGCGAGGAGTGAGAGGCAAAACAGCGTGTTTCGTCAGCACTTACCACAGACACAGGCGTTCATAAGACGCAAACCACAGCTGTGCGATCCTCTCCTCAGAATGCAGAATCCCCTTTTTTCCCTGTGCTTCTCCCCCTCCCCCCCCCTCCCCCCTCCCCCCTCCCCCTCCCCTCCCTCCCATTGAACCGACTCCGCTGCCATTACTCAGCGTCACGGTGAAAAGAGGAGCGCGCAGCTTTCAGCGGGGCGGCGGCGGTTACCACTGGTTACCGTTGAACGGACATGTTTACTCTCTGCTGTGATATCCCCCCCCCCACCCAGCTGTTTTCAGCTGGGGGGGGGGTGGAGGGTGTTGTGTGGTTGTGTTATTATTTACTCCAGACTCCTCGGAGACGAGATGAAGCCTTCGTCTGCCTTTGCTTCTTTCTTTCTTCCTCGCTACTACTCTCCCTCGGCCCTGAGCCAACCAACTCCCTCTCTCCCTCCCTCTCTCTCTCTCTCTGCCTCCCTCTCTCTCTCCCCGGTCCCCTGTTTTGTTTTGGGGTTGTTTTTCACTGTGCGTTCGCCAAGGGAAACTCTGGAATCCTCTCTGGTCTGATACTGCACAGCTGTGTGAATACTGCTCTCTCTCGTGTGTGTGTGTGTGTGTGTGTGTGTGTGTGTGTGTGTGTGTGTGTGTGTGTGTGTGTGTGTGTGTGTGTGTGTGTGTGTGTGTGTGTGTGTGTGTGTGTGTGTGTGTGTGTGTGTGTGTGTGTGTGTGTGTGCAATTGAGCAGATTATAAGCGGCTTAAAGAGCCCTCTGTGATTATTCAAATGGTTGTCTGCGTGATGTAGGCTTGCTTGCCTGACGTAACCTACATGTGTTTGTGTGGAATTGTAAACAGTCCTCCGATGTTTAAGCTACATCGGTGCCTTTTGCGGATCCACAATCTTCCCTCGCCCCGTGTTTTTGTAACGCGCTGCACTTGATTCCTCCCAGGCTCTCACTGCAGGGAGCTTGAAGTGTTTAGTAAAAGCCAGGAATGGAAGCCAGACTCTGGGTTGAATATCAGGCCAGCTCCCCTTGACTGGGGGAGCGAACCTGACGAGTGCTAGAAGGGGTCAGGTTAGCAGCTCTGAATGTGATAAGCTCACGCCAAGCTAACATTGTCAATGGTCACCAACACGAGCAAATGGAGACAAATAGTCAGTGACTGTATTGGATTTCACACGATATGTTGCTTAAAAAGCTATACAGCGCAGTACAGTGTATCCTCCACTATTATACAGAGATGATCCCACCGGAAAATGTCTTTTAGTTCCAGGCTAGATTGAAATTGAACAGTGGAGAGGCTGGTTGGCAGGTGACACATCCTTCCACTATACCTTTCAACACACGTCCGTGGTCCGGGTCTGGGCTGAGCCGAGGCCTCCCCTAGCCGGATTGACTGCACCACCAATCAATAGTCGGTCGCCGGGGTACTGTGTACTACACACACATCTTTATAACTCACTTGCCACGGTTACCACGGTGACCGTAGAGAGAGAGACACACACACACACACACACACACACACACACACACACACACACACACACACACACACACACACACACACACACACACACACACACACACACACACACACACACACACACTTTGCGTGCCATAAGTGTGAGGGTTGATGGAGGGAGGGAGGGGCTATGCCAGGGACCCTGTTGCTATGGCAACCCACGCGGTACTTTTGAAAATTAAATCCCCGGCCCCCACTCCCTCCTCGAAATGCTGGATCTTCTCAACGGAGTGAAAGTATGTTGGACCCGGAGTAACGTTTCGCTGAGCCACCGACCTGGACGTGTGGGAGATATTATCACAGCCCGTTCAGCCGCAGGAACGGAGATGTTCACTGAGTGCTCGCCGCCTGGGCCGTTCAGGTCGCACTCTGCCGTGCACCGTCACTGACTCGGCAGTTTGTCTCCTCACGCGAAATAAGATGATGTTCCATAGCCCACTTAATGATCCTCAAGCTGCAGAGTCACCCTGGGCTGGTGTTTCAGCCTGCAGTTTATGGCTCTCGCGTCTGTTTCGGTCTTTGCGTTGCTGGTGGTATGCAATCTTTTCTCAAACTACTCGGCTCGGTATTGTTTAATGCTGTGACACGACTCATTATTTAATAACTCATCACTGTTTCCTGGAAGACAAACGTTGCCAAATGATCTACAGATTGTACAATACTGAGTGTCCCACGCCCAAGTTAAAAGGCAAGGAACCGATGCGGTTGAAATTTAAACCAACTGGCAACATACGACTCTGCCTTTTAATGTTTAAAAAGCGGTTCTGTATGAGTCACTCGCACATTCGAGTCACGTGACCAAAACAATACAAGTTATGTCTCGGTGGGCATCGGTATTGAGCTGGTGAGGAGATAAAATCCCCCACCGCTATCTACGAAATCTCTGCCGACACGAGCGACAATAAAACGCGCACGTTCCGCACAATAGACCCTCGCTAGACCCCGGTGTAAGCGTTCAATTTGCTCTCTCCCCCGCGCTACACGCTCCAGAGTGGAGCTAACTTAATTTATTTAGCTTCCCACCACCCATGCTCCCCCGCCAGCCCAATTACCAGCTGTAGCTCTGCACCAGGTGCCAGTGTCTCTCTCTCTGTCTCTGTATCCGTCTCTTGCTGTCCCTCACACGCCCTTGCACTCTCTCACACTCTCTCGGCGTCTCTCTCTCCCCCCGCTTTCACCCTCAGTCTTTCGCTCGATTGCAATCTCGCTTTCGCCCTCTCGTTCTCTCTCGCTGTCTCTTGCTATCTCGGTCTGGCTCTCCTCCATCCCGACCCCGCCCACCCTCCTCTGTAGTTGCTGCTCCGAGCTGCTATCCCCCCCCCCCCCCCAACCCCGGACGCCACATTAATCGGGCCTCATGCATCACCTTCATTCTCCAGCCATGCCATTAGTCCCCCTTGCCACTGAGTTCCCTCTCTCTCGTTGTCTCCCCCTCTTGTTTCTGTGCCCTGTCTCCTGGGCCCCTCGTGCTTCTGTGTGTGTGAGAGGGGGAGAGCAGGGGGACGGTGTTGGAAACGGGGGTCCCAAGCGGAGAGGTGAAAATCATTTTGTAATTGCCTTCTTTTTTTTTTTCCTTCTGCACCAGCAGTTGTGCTGTAGAATGGACTCCTAGGATTACTCTCCAAGTCCCTTAAATCCTGGCTTTGTTTCTCACACACACACACACACACACACACACACACACACACACACACACACACACACACACACACACACACACACACACACACACACACACACACACACACACAGAGTTTTACGGCCATGGACACAGAAGAATCTGGAGGTGACCGGGGTCAAGTATACATTGTGTTGTAATATATCAAGAGGCCTGGAACGCAATCACCTCTGTTTGGCCTTCATTTATCTGTTGCTGCTGGGTTATTTAACTTTCATTCTGATCTGAGTTTCCACATTTACTTTGGTTTCTGGTGGTATTGTGCAAGTGTAGGTTTTTAGTGTGCATTTATCTTAGCGGAAGTACTTTTTCTGGTATGTATTTTTGCCAGTTTTGCACTATTGTTGGTTTAAAGCATCTATTTTGGGCTAGTGTCTGTTTTGAGTATGTATTTTGAGCAAGTATAGGTTTTTAGTGTGCGTATTTCTTTGCAAGTGAAGGTTTATAAGTATATAGTTGATTTGGGGCATGTGTAGGTTGTTAGTATGTAGTTGAATTCAGGCACGTGTAGGTTGTTATTATGTAGTTTTCGGGCATGTGTAGGTTGTTAGTATGTAGTTGATCTGGGGGCATGTGTAGGTTTGTAGTATGTATGTAGTGGTTTTGGGGCATGTTTGTAGTATGTCTTGAGGTGATATTAGGCTAGTCTAAAGTGAGTTCACGTGCAACGACGGCGGCCTGTCCTTCCTGTCAACCGTCAGCCCAGCGCTGCGGTAGCTGCCACTAAGCCACCACACTCTCTGGTAATCTTATCTGCCTGCACGATCTGCATTAAGCCCGGCCTGCAGTCCCTTAACCCCTTCCAGCCCCCCCTTTTGTCTGTGAGAACCACACATTTTCTCAAAGAAAATGGCTTTCTGCTCTGCTTTTATTTTGAACAGCTTAGCTTAAGAAGGCCTGACAGTTGGAATAGGTCAAACGACCAGAAATATTATTTGCACACAAACCCACACAACCCTTTTTCGCAGTCAACTCTTTCTAAGAATTCTTCAGTAAAACACGCCGTGTGGACCTCAAATACACTCTTGCGACACTGACAGAAAGCGAAAATGACCCGGTAACTCACAGGGTCTACCTCGGTCGGGTCTACCGCGGTCTAATCCCCACTCATATCATACCTTCCTCTCCCAGCCCTCCACTGGTCTGCCACTCCCAACCCCAGCAACCCCAGCCCTTGCCTGAGTCTCACCACTTTGCCGTCTTGACATGAGCGATCCGCCGCCAGATGCGCCCTGCCCCCCCCCCCTCCGCCGATGAAACACAGCCCCCATGCCCTCTCCCATTCTCCTCCCACTCACCTCCGTCGACCACTCTGTCCCCCACCCATCCTGGGTGTGTGAGCGACGGTATGCTGTGCTGCCGCCGCCGCCGCTTGTAACGCAATCATTTAGTCCCCGTCCCCTTGGTTCAGGCGAGCACTGTGGCTGGAGCGGCTCCCCCGCTCATTTTTGTCGAGAGCGACTGCGACGGAGCCAGCAGTGGCGATGTTGCTTTGCTGTTGCCCGTTTGGCTGTCTGTTTGTGTTTACCGGCGTTAACGGAGCCCCCTCTTTCTCCGTCTCACACATACACAGCCACTCGACGGCCTGGAGACTATATATAGATGTAGATGGATCATACACACGTCCTGTCTGAGTTTGATTATGAATGCTGAGGTATGACCGTTTCAATACAGAAAGACTCTTGTTGGGATCAAATGCTTTGTGTGTGTGGGGTGTTGATTAGACATGGTGGAGAAAGTTATGTTTTCATTTTAATCCTTTTATTGAATTCAGTCATTTCACTGGCGGGCAGGCTATTACTGTGGCTGTACACTAAATGTGGTGCTTTTATATTTTGCTTGCTCTTCCACTCACGCTGAACTCGCACTGATCCCGACCTGAGCGGACTAATCACTTTAACCTAATGGCAACATGCACTCCATAAACCGTGGCAGGGAAGGATCATGGGAAATGTAGGCCGCCTTAAATGCCTCCCTCCTGCTGCTCTGTCCTCTCTGTAGCCAAACCACCCACGCATGCTGTTTTCCAATTGTGTTCGCTTGCTTTGCCTCCTTCACAATCGTTGGCTACATCATAGTCATCATGGTGGCGGCTCCTAGGCGAAGGGTGCAATCTGCCGCTGTCAGAGTAATGGGACATTGAGATGAGCAAAGCTGGCGTTGGCCGTTATTCACCGCCGAGCGGCGTATTGGATGTATATTACTGCGCACAACTACACTCGCACCGACGTTAACTTCGCCCCGTACATCACGGGCAATTTTCTCTTAAGTTCAATCAGCGTGTAAAGTGTCTTGACGTGTCAGAGAGCGCGACACTCTTTAACATCGGCAGTTTAACTTCCCTGGCTTGTCAAAAACGAGGCACAATTTTTCTCGCCTTTTTGCTCCCTCCTTTTCTCCGTAAAGAATAAAACGCATAAATCTCCCTCCCTCGCAAGGGGGGATGTAGCGGCGATTGGGGGGGGGGGGGGGAGCTTGGCCGGCGCCTTGCATGTGGTTGGCTCTCGGCGCGGGTGTTTACAGCCGGATCACTCGGCAGAGCCACGGAACCACGGGGAGCGTCTGTCACCCGGTGGCAGCGCGGCCTGCCCAGCCTGCCCAGAACTGACCGACTGACCGCGGGCCAGCTGGAGGAGGAGTTGGACTGACGCGCGGCAGGACTCACTCTGCGTCTCCCTGCTCCTCTAATGGCCATAGAAGGGGCTTTTAAACGGCGTCTCACGCGAGATTGTTTCTCTTTCTCCGAGGTCGACGGGGTGATTGTGTTTTCTGTGGGGTCACCGCTGCACCGTTCTCTGTAACCCTACATTTTCTTCCCTCCTACCTGATTCTCTCTCTCTCGCTTCCCCCCCCCCCCCCCCCCCCCCCCCCCTCCGCTCCTTCTTGCTGGCTCTCCCTTCCTTTGGCCTGTAGGTGTTTATCAATGCGCCCATTGTGAGGGCTGAATGAGCGGAGTGGCTCATGAGACCGCACTGACAATGGGCACATGCCCCCCCCCCCCCCCATTCCCCTCTGTAGCCTGGGTGTGTAGCTGGGACTCAATGTATGATGGCAAAGTGTGTGTGTGTGTGTGTGTGTGTGCTTACGAACACTTTGGTTCGGCTTTCTTCATTCGTTTAAGCGACAGGTGTTGCGGTTGAAATAATACCGACCAACGCCTACTCACAATCCCGACAGGGAAAAAAAAAAAAAAAAAGCAGCACACAAAACTCCCCGTCTGCATGGTAACACAACACAGGCACGTCTTCAATCAATCAGCCATTACCCTAAAACATCAGCGCCTCCCGGAAAACACCTTCCTCCCCCTGGAGTTGAAAACGGTGGCTGTAACTGACACCGGTAATCTTAACGGGACCACAACCGCCCCGTCGGAAACGGCAGAAACAGAAACCGGATACGGCCCCGTCTTTCTTTATACATTTTTTTCCCGTTATAAAGTTTGGAATATTGTTACCAAGGCGACGTCTGGCATTTGGGATCAGTAAGAGTGAGTGCAGTTAATCATCACACCACCCAAACCGCTGTGCGATGGCCTTTTCCCCCGCCCGCCGTGTTTGTGTTCGCGTGCGCGGGGCGGCGGCGCCTGATCCCGGTTAGTTCTATTCTATTCTCTCCATCATTTTTTGTTTTTATTTCGTCTTGTCAAAAGGAAAAATCAGCCTGCGGGCCTTTTTCTTTTTTTTATATATATATATATATATAGTCAAGATAAAACAAAATGAGCGGTTG
>NW_028179999.1:5000-8347 GCF_964030765.1 Micromesistius poutassou | reverse complement strand
TGTGATCACCTGTTGTTCACCCGTTGTTCACCCGCTGGTCACCTGTTGCCTCACCTGAGAGAGAGAGAGAGAGAGAGAGAGATAAAAAAAGACAAGCCACCAGGTGACCTACCAACCCGACTCATGCACCCCTTCTCTCCATTTTCTTTTTCTCTATTTTCTTGTTCCTCCCTCCCTCCCTCCCTCCCTCCCTCCCTCTTCCTGCAAGCTTTTTTTCTCTCTCGTTCTCTCGTCCCCCCTCTCTCTCTGTCTCACCTTTATGTCTCTCTTTCTTCTTCCCCTCGTCTCTCTTGCGTCGTGGTGTCACTTCCCTTTAGTCTGTGTTCCATCTCTCCCCCCTTTCTCGACTCTTTCTCTATTCTGCCTTTAGTCTGTCTTTCTTTGTTCCTTCTTTATTTCTCTTCATCTTCCGACGCAAGGATGCTCTCTCGTCTCGTTCTTTGTGTCACGCAAACACACTGAAGCACACACACACACACACACACACACACACACACCGTACACACACGTACACATGCGCACGAACAAGCACAAACACACACAAAGGGAGTTTGAGCTTCTACCTTCAGGTAGAAGATAAACAGTAAAAGATAAAACGTATCAGACATGTAAGGAGTCTTTTGTTTGCACTGCAAATTATCTTTTGTCGTCCCGTGAAGTGATCTTGCACTGCACTGTATTGTGTGGTTGTCTCTGTGTCCTGTCTGGTATGTTGTCTTTCACGTTCAGTTTATTATGGATTCAGTGTGCCTTTTAATGCCTGGCTGCAACCAAATTTCCCCTGGTGGGATAATAAAATTTGACTTGACTATGAATTCACACACACACACACACGCACACACACACACACACATAGTTAAATTAACCGTCATCCTTCTTTATCTCCATCTGTCCCTCAGTCCACCTGGTTTGCTTCCTCTTGATTACTTTGCACAGGTAAGGGGGCAGAGGGTAGGAGGGGGGAGAGGGGAGGAGGGGATGGGGGGGTGGGGGGGGGGAGTTTGTGGAACTCACCGTTTCAGAGATTAGCCGGGATGGCTATAAAAGAAAGAAGAGAAAAGAGGTAAAGGAAATTGAGACGAAGAGAATAACCAATAAAGAAAAAGCATCCCCATCGCTCCGGCGCACGGCGACCACCAGATGATGGTTCACGTGCACGCTCTCCCTCTCGGGCGGTGACCAGACCTGGGACCCAGCTGGTGTGGCAGCCGGCGGGGGTGGGGGGGGGGGGGGGGGAGGGAGGGTGACAGAGCGTTCACACACCTACGCTATGCTTTGCTACGCTAGCAGGCCAATAGAAACTCACTCAGAGCGCACAGCCTCAGGACAGACGGTGTCGGGAGATCACATCTGTCGGCCGGCCGAACCAGAAGACGGACGCTAATTTGTCCGCCTTGCGGCGAGCTGCCATTCCAGTGTGGCGCAGGTCTAACCCCGCCCATCTGAAAAGTGGTAGGCCTGTTAAATCATTTAGCGTTAGTTATCTGCAATCGGTCACAGACTCACAGAGTCTAACAACCAGGTTAACATCCACTAAGATTAACAATTAAAGCTCATTAAGTTAAGGTAACATATATTGGTGTTACATTCAGTTTTGGGGAGAACTTGCTACAAAGTAACGTGTTAGAGTACTCAGATCACTGTTCTGTCGTAAAAAGTTATGTAACGGGTAAGTTTTGCAATTAAAATAATCGGTTGCTTATTTACGTTTTCAAATAAGCAATCCGTTAATATCAAAACCCCTGACATTCGCACTGTTTCAGTTTCTTTCTTAGTTCCTAGCTGCGGGTGGCTGCGTACTGTACATGTGTTGCTCAGCTTCCGAGATGCTATGATGCAGTAGGGTAGGCCCGACATTGCTCTGTTTATGATTAATTACAGAGAGAAACCCTATTACCATTACATAGTAATAGTACGTAATGGTAATGGAATAGTTCTCGAACTATGTCGGAGGACCTCGAAAAGACAAAGAATTGTGAATACTTTGTATATATACTTTGTTGAACATTGTATTAAAGGTAATATTTTGAAGACTTTTGAAAATATACAGTTCATCCACCTCAACAAATTTGGATAACAGCAAGAAACAAACGCAGTCATATCGGTGAGTGGCGAAGGCGCAAGGAATGGACAATGTGTTTTCTTTTGTTCTTGGTAATGAATAGTACTCTCACAAGTTACATTATCAAAAGGTAACACTGAAGTAACAAGTTAATTTTAAATGGCCATGGTCTTGTAATGTAGCAAGTTTATTTTAAAAGAAACTTAAACCAACACTGTTTAAATATTATTTTATATTGGTGTCTAATGTTTTTTTATTTTGGTTCCAGTATTATTGTAGAGTAAAGGTTAGATAATTGAATTGTCCTAATTGGAATTATAAAGAGATTTAAATATGTGTTTTTTCATATGTCCGAACAACAGGGCCTATGTACCTGATCTATATTATCCTGATGTAACGTGATTACTATTTTTTTTTTTCAGAACTACTGTTTTTCATTTTAGAAAATAAAGCTTTTATTGCATTTATATCCTGCATGAAAACATTAATACATTAACCTAATCCATTGATTGTCATAAGGGCAAGTATAACAGATAGGAAAATATATGCGGTACATTGTAAGTGTGAGTTTTGGATTTCTGTTACTGTTATATCTGATTCCAACAAACCCTGAAAAATATCCTCATTTTGTGGCTGATGGAAATGGCTGCTCACCAGAAATGAGTGTAAGCTCCCAATCCTTAACTGCTAAGGCTCCATATGTTCAGGTCAAATGAGAAATACATGCAATTATCTTTCCAACTGTTATGATATACTATATATATATATAGTATATCATATATTATAATGATATACTGCTCCGGGTGTGTTCACCGGCTCCCGGATGGGTCAAAAGCAGAGAAAGAATTTCCCCCAAAAAGGGACAATAAAGGATAACTTAACTTAATATTCTCCATGAAAATGCAACTAGAAGTGTGCCTAATATCTTTAAGAAAACAGGCTAGCTCTACAGGTTTACTGTAGAGTTAGCCTCGTCTGTTGGTTTCTCACCCTGTTGTCTGCTGGGTCTAACACACAATGCTCCTCTCCACACAGAGAATTCATCATCGTCATTCAGCGGTTCAAATAGTTTCGTCAGTTTCCTTACATCAAGACATCGGGACAGGTCTCCCAAATGGGTGACTCAGAGCCGAAAGGTTCTGGGTTCATTGCACCAATGTTTACCTGTGTGTAGCCTGATCCAGATGCCCCAACCCCCCCAATACAGAAAAACAATACAGAAAAACCTTCCAATGGCTCCACAATGGTTTCATCCAAAGAAAAAACGTTGGATTAAAGTGTTTGC
>NW_028180000.1:0-12075 GCF_964030765.1 Micromesistius poutassou | reverse complement strand
CATAGGACAGGGGTACATCCTGTACGCTGCCCTCCGCTACAGTGGAGGTCAGAGGGACACGGCGGGATCCCTCCACGGTCCTCTCTGGCCGTCTCCGCTGCGTGGCTGAGACCGTCCGGGGGTCGTCCGGGGGTCGTGGGAACCTCAACGCAAACACCGCCTCCCGCCTACCTGCCAGCGGGCGGCCATCAGGCCTACGGACGCGTCCACACGCATTCCTCCAGCTGACAGCTGACAGGTGTGCAGAACGCCTTGATGTCACGCCGTCACTCACGCTAAGCGTCGGGTGGTTAATGCTGGTTGTTGCTGTCGCTCATTAACGTTATGACAGCTCCTAGTACCTCATGGGTCCTCATGGGTCCTCATGACCTCGTCATGTAGTCCTGTCGTTGTGTCAGACTACAGAGGTGAGCTGTGATCTGTGAAGTATCAGATTTCACATGATGAACGCAGACTTACATACCGTAGGTAGTGTGTGTGTGTGTGTGTGTGTGGGTGTGGGTGTGTGTGTGTGTGTGTGTAAATATTATGATTCAGGGCGTCTGTTGATTGGCAGGTCACTCCGGTTTAGAGCCCGGGTTTCACCCACCACAGACAGACAGACAGACAGACAGACAGACAGGCAGACAGACAGACAGGCAGACAGGCAGGCAGGCAGGCAGGCAGGCAGGCAGACAGACAGACAGTCAGTCAGTCAGTCAGGCAAACTACCAAACTAAAGTAAACAAAACAAAAAGTGAACTAAGCCATTAAGCCCCCTCCCCCTACCTAGAGTGGAACGGTTCTAGCCAATCAGTGGCCAGCATGTTGGAACCCAGCCAGGTTGTCCAGATGCCAGATTGGAGGTTGCAGGCGCCAGGCGCTGCATAATGCAGCGCTCATTACGGCTACAGAGACAGAGAGCGGCTCAGACGGCTCACAGAAGAACCTCGGCTCGCTCTGAACCACCAGGACGGATCATTAGAGCCTCCATTAGCCGGATGGGACGTGAACCCTATAGAGACAGACTGCGGCTCTTAGTGGGGAGCGGCGAGGAGGAGGAATATGTAAACACAAAGACACAACGTAATGACACACACCCTGCATTAAGACATGAATACCAAGAGAGCGACAGACGGCCACGGCCACAGCTCCTCCAGGCTCCTACCACATGCAGCATGTGATAGAGACCGGCAATCTCTCTTCCTGCCTACACTGTCACCGTGTTTCTAAAGCTACCTCACACACACACACACACACACACATTTTTGTTTGTATGTCTATGTTTAAACATGAATGTGATGTGTGTGTGTGTGTGTGTGTGTGTGTGTGTGTGTGTGTGTGTGTGTGTGTGTGTGTGTGTGTGTGTGTGTGTGTGTGTGTGTGTGTGTGTGTGTGTGTGTATTATGATTGAATATGTCTTTGTGTGTGTGAGAGACAGAGAGAGAAAGACAGAGTGTGTGTGTGTGTGTGTGTGCTTCAATCTTGCCATTACTGACATCTTTCTCTCTACAATAACCTTTTGTTACCCAAGGTAAAATAAATATAGAAAGTGTAGAACCACAGTGAGAATATTAGTCAGAAATATGAATGACATGAGGAAGTTCCACACCCAGTGAGTTCCTCCGCGCTCTGAGCTGTGCATTCTGTTCCCGATGCGCCGCGCTAAACGCTGCTGGCTTGTTTCTCAGAGAGGGACTTAAGTGGCTGACGTACGTGAACTAAACATATTTAACTATTATATTTATAAACGTGTTGGGCTTTGCACATGCTGCACAGGAATCAAACCTGCGGTCCCATTTCAATTGCCTCCCTGTTAAGAACACTGGTGCACTGAGCTGCCAGCGTCCTATCGGGTATCTTGTCCAAACCACAGAAGATCCCATCTCCGTCCTCTGGGCTGAGCAGAACCACACCCCTGCTAACGGTTGGCTCTGCATGCGTTGACAGGCCATAAGCGTGCGTGTGCGTGCACAAGTGTGCACGTGATTGGCAAAGCTGCTAGAGTAATGCAGGTATCGAGTGTGGAAACACACACACACACACACACACACACACACACACACACACACACACACACACACACACACACACACACACACACACACACACACACACACACACACACACACACACACACACACACACACACACACACACACACACAGTTCAAATATAGGTTTGGAAATTTGTATTTCAGTTCAGTTTTCAAGAAACAATCTTTTGGGATGTTTTATGCTTTAAAGTTCTGAATAGGAATATAGATAGAGATTCATAAACCATTACACGTTACATCCCCACAAATTAGACATAATAACAATAAAATACACACGTATACTGCATAACAATAATATGTCATGTAACATACACACGTTTACTACCTACTAACAATCTGACATGTAATATACACACGTATACTGCATACTATCTATGTTACGTTATGTAAGAAGAGATAAAAGAGAAAGTATCTGTGTGCGTGTGTGTGTGTGCGCGTGTGTGTGTGTTGTGTAATGTTGTGTAATTTCTTTTGTTGATCTGTCGTGTACTCTTTGTCCCAGTGTCAAGGCAAAGAATGCATCCAATTAAATTAAGGACAGACACACACACACACACACACACACACACACATGTACAAACACACACGCACAAAGAAATGCAGGCTCAACATATTAGAGACAGAAAGTGAAATGATGTCAAAGAAAATGACAGAAACAGACAGAGAACACGATGAAAGGTCTCAGGAAACAAGGACACAGAACAGTTAACAGCAGGGCCTGGGAGTATAGCTGTCTGTTGAGGACAAAGGAAAGTCCATCGATAAGGATGATCTGGTGGTCAAGGACTTACAGACAGTAAGTCAAAGGAGTTAACACGCATCAAACAGACAGACAGTAAGTCATAGGAGTTAACACACATCAAACAGACAGACAGTAAGTCATAGGAGTTAACACACATCAAACAGACAGACAGTAAGTCATAGGAGTTAACACACATCAAACAGACAGACAGTAAGTCATAGGAGTTAACACGCATCAAACAGACAGACAGTAAGTCATAGGAGTTAACACACATCAAACAGACAGACAGTCACTCATAGGAGTTAACACACATCAAACAGACAGACAGTAAGTCATAGGAGTTAACACACATCAAACAGACAGACAGTAAGTCATAGTTGAAGCAGGAGTTGGGGTTCGAGTTGTAGGAGGGGTCATGCTTGTAGAATGTAGAGTGACGGCATGAATTTGTGAGAGAGAGAGAGAGAGAGAGAGAGAGAGAGAGAGAGAGAGAGACACACACACAGACAGACAGAGACAGACAGACAGAGACAGAGAGAGAGAGAGAGAGAGAGACAGAGAGAGAGACCGAGAGACAGACAGCGACAGAGACAGACAGAGACAGACAGAGACAGACAGCGACAGACAGAGACAGACAGCGACAGAGACAGACAGAGACAGAGACAGACAGACAGCGACAGAGACAGACAGAGACAGAGCGAGTAGCTGAATTAACCTTGGGTTTCTACATTCCTGTCGCCTGGTAAAACATTGAGTCCTGGAGGACACAACACACCCTGCTCACCTTCTAACTACCATCACACTGTAGGAACACTACAGCTGAACAGCACACTGCATTACAGGACAACAGTATCACTAACTGCTCATTCTAGTGTATACAACAGTACTTTAAAATAATACAGCAACAATCCCGGACAATTCTAGTTTATAATATAGTAGCCTAGTGTATAGTATAGTGGCCTAGTGTATAGTATACTACCGTTATTTATAATAATCGGGTAAAGCCCCAGTGAATCACTCGCTCTGTGTGTACTTTCTCTGGAAATCCGTCCAGCTGGTGGAAATAGCCAATATTAATTCACTCAGAACACACAATGATTATCTATGATCTCAATACCCTGAATATCTAGCCTACTGCTAGACTTTAGTTCTACTACAGGCTACTGGTTCTACTGGTCGGTGGACTACTGGTTCATGAGCAGAGCGGTTAGGTCTGGGTAGGCCTACTTGGGGTAAATTCATCATGGGCAACCAACAACACAAACAACGTGATATCCATAGTGCTGTCATCGTATTGTAATGATTCACCAACAGACTGAAGTGACCCGAGGGCCACTCGGTTCAGGAGCCTACTGGGGACATCAGGTCACCAATGACCCTTCACGTCGTGAGCCTTGCTCACACAGTCGCTCCAACAAACGGAGCCATCGCTCACTACAGAGGGCTTCACGCTGTCATCATCCGTGAAGGATCAGTAGACATGGAGGGCGTCAACATCGATATAGACGCGGAATGACCGCCAGCCAAAGCTGTGACAACCAAATATGAACAATAAACACGCAAACCTTGAATGTCGTCACCTCGCGACGAATGAAAAACGTCCCGGCTTTGTTGAACGCGATCAGTTGTTTTTGTGATAAGCAAGCTCAGCTCTCTCGCAAGGTTCAAGGATAGATGTGTATACGTTGAATAATGAGTGTCGTACCTGTGTCAGGTGCGCCGTCCCGGGTTGTGAATCAAAGGCTTGTGCTGTGGAGTTTGTCTAGTGGGAGGACCACCTGTTGCACAGGGCGGGGTGGACGCTCCTACCTGACCCAGGACGATGAGCTGCGTAAAGTATTGCGTAAAGTTTGCGTAAAGTTAAAACTATCGGAAAAATGTAAACGTCACATCAATAAATTCTTGGCTTTCATCCGCTGCGGAAATTTCAAGAAACACCCACTTGTTGTTGCCATAGCCATGTTTGGAAATCTCTGCGCCGTTTCCCAAAATGGTCCTATTAATTGTTAACTATTCCAGTGATGTGTGCCATGTGATGTGTCCAGTGATGTGTGCCATGTGGTTATTTCCATAACCAGCCGATCCGAGACCAAACAAACACATCAAAAACCTAACCTCGCCTGTCCACTCTACCGAGATATGGTGCATTGGCCAACTGAAAGACTGCATATGTTGGTGCAAAACTTTGTTCAACTACTGAATCAGAACTATATACTCATTCTAGAGACATGGCCTGTGAACTATCAGTGCATTGCTCTACACGGAGAAAATAACCAATAAGCTGCAGTGATAGTGCCTTGCTCTAAGTATTGGTATAACTAGATACAAATAAAGATGTATAGATAAATATATATGGATAAGAGAAAGAGGGAGAGAGAGAGAAAGAGGGAGAGAGAGAGAGAGAGAGAGAGAGAGAGAGAGAGAGAGAGAGAGAGAGAGAGAGAGAGAGAGAGAGAGAGAGAGAGAGAGAGAGAGAGAGATTAGTCTTGTGTAAGTGTGATGCCACACCTCACATTCCTTTCAGGTAGAACAAGAGAACACACCTACAGAACTGATTACACTGTAGAGTGCACACACACACACACACACACACACACACACACACACACACACACACACACACACACACACACATGCCTAAGGCGTGGGTGTGGAAGCCCTGGTGGCTAGGCTACGAGCTAGGCTCCGAGCTAGGCTGCTAGAGGACAGAGGCTCAGAGGGGCTGGGGGGGACTGTGGGTCACAGCTGCTCTGATTAAAAAGAATAGAAAATTTGATATCAGTAAAAATAGAAAAAAAAATACAGTCAGGTATGAACAGAGACTACATGCACAACAAATGTCTGTCACATAAACATAGAGAGGAGGGCAGGACCCTGGAATGTGGACAATAATGCTTATCTTGTGAGCTCCACCCAAAGACTTTACAAGAGGAGTTCACCAGCGCTCAGCGGCGGGCTGTGGAGCGTGGGCGTGGAGCGGGAGGCCCATGACCCTTGCGGCCGTCGACCCTGACTGGTTTACGATTGGTCGAGGGAAGAGCTAACTCTCTAGGTCGCCGTTAGATAAACACGCTACTGCGCTCAAACCAGCGGGGAGCTTTAGGGCTGGGAGACCAGGGACGGCTTTGAAGTGGCACAGCCACCTACCTGTACAGACCTACCTGTGATACATGGTACCTGTGATACATGGTACAGACCAGCAGCACCTCCCTCCCTACCGCCAGCCTCCCCACCTCAGGCCCGGTGATGCCATGACGTCATCACCAGCACCACGTCACCTCTGAGGTCTGGAACGCGTCAGGATGCTCAGGAATGTCCTCTGGAAAGTTCCGTGTGTGGAGATCCAAACACGTTCTCCAGGGAGAGTCAAACCCTCGACCGTTCTCATCCTGAGAGCAGACAGGTTCAACTCTTTCCCACCTCAACAAGACTTCATTTACACTTAAATGAAACCTTATCGTATGCTCACGTTTGTTACTGTCAGTCTGGCAGTCGTATAATAACACCAGACATAATACCACTAATGAAAAGTAGTGATTTCTAAGGCATGGTTCGATTAAAGAAGTTAAGGTATTCTACATGAGAACGTGACATGAGGACGGGTCTAACAGAGCACACACACGTCCACACTGTGGACACTATCTCATCATACGTCATGATAGTGCTCTGTTTGTTGTTGTTCTGTTTAATGTGCATCATTAAGCCGTCTCTTCATGACTCACTCGTGGCGTGCTCAGCATGGGGGCGGTGGGGGCCACTCCACGTCTTTATGAACCTGATGAGGGCCGGGAGTGGCCGACCTTTGACCTCTGTGATCAGCCTGACGGCCACGGCGATACGACGGCTCACAGAGCGACGGCGCCGCCGCCGCCGCGCCGCAGGGCTGCACTGATCGCCCTGTTTTCTTTTTGTTCTTTGGGAACGTCCAATCACAGCTCCTCACTCAGCTGCTCCCGTCATCTGATTGGTCCAAAAAGCGTCATACTAATTAGTGTGTTTTCGGAGCGAGTGACTAGGGTCCGACAAACTACACCTCATTATTTGGTTCATAATTATGTTAGAATTATAAGATAAATCACAATAAAGATAATAAATGCCATAATGTTGATGGATTATGAGTGACATCAGAGCCATGACTCAGAGGAAGCTGTACACACCCTGACCCAGCGTCTATATGTCCTGTAACTCCGTGTTTGACCACTTAAGATAACCTCTCCCCACATTCCTGTACGCCCCTCGTACAAAACACAAACCAGAGGGTTTCGGTCAAAGTAAGTCAAACAACCAAGAACACGAAACACAACAGGGAAGGATATCGCTGAAATAAATCACTCAATCAATAAACCACTTCCTCAACTCCAGTTTGACATCAAAACCACACAGAGAAAGATCATCTGAACTAATCTGCTTTTATCCATGAAACTCTTTCATGGATTCCCCTTTTGTGAAGCACAAAATAATGTAATGTAATGAGTTCCTATATGCCTACTGCCCCCTTAACCACTCCATAGAGAGCAAGAGCAAGGCACCCACACTACAGGGTTAGGGGTTCTATTCCCTGTAGACCAGAGGGTAGAGCAAGGCACTGACACTACAGGGTTAGGGGTTCTATTCCCTGTAGATCAGAGGGTAGAGCAAGGCACCGACACTACAGGGTTGGGGGTTCCACTCCCTGTAGAGCAGAGGGCAGAGCAAGGCACTGACACTACAGGGTTGGGGGTTCCACTCCCTGTTGAGACCAGTCACTGTAGACTATGTTATGACTCAGTGTCATTCCTGACGCTCCCCGTCATCAGGTTCCGGTTGGTTCTCGGTGCTCCTTCAGGGAGCAGCCGTACGTCCTGCCCCCCGAGGCTCCTCACCCGGGCTCACCCAGGCTCCCCGGGCTCTCCCACAGACGCGCTCGGCGTAGCGCAACACACCAACACAACAACAGGTCGCTAGCGCCCTGACTCACGACGTGTTCCTGTCTGCTCACGCTTCCTCAGAGAGCTGAGTCCACCGGAGGCCTGGAGCGCCAGGATCACCTCCACGGCGTTTAGTACAACTACAGGGGAGTGGTGCTCTGATGGTTCACGTCCACAAACGGCTTTCTGTACCGCTTTACCTGCACTAAGAACACTCCTCTTCCTTCCGCCACACGTTATTGGTTTGTAACGACTGGGCCTGATTATGTGCTTAGAATGAAGAGACGTGTCGGAGCATGACGGGAAGGGGAGATTAGACTGCAGTGAAGGCACCAAGGAAGCGTTTATCCTCCATTAGGATCCATTACTAAAGGACTGTGTTAGGATGTTGGTTGTTAGAACAAGATGGCATAATGTGTTCATTACTAAAGTACATGACTGGATCATTTGCTCAACATTAAAGTACAAGACTGGATAATTCATGTATTATCATACAAGTATACGATTGCATATTGTGTTCACTATTAAAGGTCAAAACTGGATAATGTGTGCATTATTAGTACCAGGCATTATGGGCTAGACACACATGTGCCAGGGTCATCATATCTCAACCTCTGTTTGAATAAATAAGAAAACTACTTATAATTAAAATAAAGGACAACAGAGCAGGAGCCAATAACACCGCTAGGTTGTAAAAATGGCACATTTATTGCTACAGAACGGTGATGGGCATGTTGGTTCACTACAGGGTGACAGTTGACTACAGAAACTAGCGAGGGCTAACCCTTAGCACTAGGGAGCGCTAGCAGCTAGCATGCTAGCCAGGGCTAAGCCTAAGCACGCTTGCCAGGGCTAATCCCCAGCACTAGTGAGGACTAACCCTTAGCACTAGCGAGGGCTAACCGCTTACCATGGCTAACCCTTAGCACGCTAACCATGGCTAACTCTTAGCCCACTGGGGACGGCTAACCCTTAGCAAACCTGTTCCCAAACAGTTCCATATTAGAACAACATCAACAACAACAACAACCATAATGACAATAATTATAATTATATCGAAAAAAAAAAACAGCCACACAAAAAGGAAACGTAAAGAAAGACAGCGACATACTTAAGAAAAAGGAAGCATTAGGAGGCGGTACCACGCGTACAAGAGCGGAGATGAAGAGGCACCCATCGTCTTCTACGGGCGCGACGGCCGCCACCCCCTCTGAGCCTGTCAGCACAACAACACAAACCTCATCTAAGCCCAAAAGCGTCTTTTTCCTTTCATGAAAATTTTGAATGGTTCCAAAAATGGACGATGTATTTTACATGTAATGTTCCACCCATCACTCTTTAGCGCTCCTGCAGTGAAAAGGTTTCCCCAATACCTGCCAAATATATGTCATAGGCGAGCTAGATGCTAATTATATTCTGCGGGATTTGTTTCTACTTCAGTCAAGAGTGTGAGACAACAGGAGCTTCAACCAGAGAACGTTCTGTCAAGCTTCACCGCGGTTCATCCCCGAGGAGGAGGAGAACGTAAAAGGCCACCGTTCATATCATCTCAGCAGGACACACCCCGAGATGGAATACTATTAGATGAATGATACTAGTCCTAACACGGGTCTGCTGTGTGACGGTCCGTTCAGACTCGTCCAGGCTGACGTCTCATCAGCCTCTGCTTTCACGTGTTGTTTTACTGAGTTCTGATCGGATTCTGTACCAGGAGAGTGGCTTCCAGCCGACTCCAGATGGGATGCTTCACGGTGGATTCACGGAGGAAGTGGAAACCTTTAAACTCAGGATACCGACCTTTTCCTTAGTCTACTGCTACAGTCTCAACAGACACTAGCTGAGACTTGAAGTGGCTCCTTTCAGTCAGCAGTGTGGGTTGAATAGGTTTATATGAGGCTGGCTGTTGGCACATTTCTAAAGAAGACCTTAACGTTATTATGTTTTAACTGTTGATGAGTTAGGTGGCAGGATTAGCTACCAAGCTAGAGCGATGTCATGGGTTATAATGTAATGCTGATGTACTCAAATTGATCACATATTCAATACTCAAAATATTGGCAGGTTTTTGTTCTGGCAGTAGAGGCTAATATTAATAATTATATTATTTCAAAGCATAGGAGGATTTTATAAAATAAGCATAGGCTCCAATGATTGTTCAGTCTGTTTGTCTCTATGTGTGTGTGTCGTAGGGTATACCATGTGGTAGATGTATCTTCTGGTATTATTATAACAGGATTAGTTGTACCATGCGGTACACGCCGTGGTACATGTGTTATTATTATATGATAGACTGCTGATTGTCCAGCCCGTCTACCAGAGAGAGTTCTTCAGGCGGGACTACGAGGCGGTGAGATGTTTGTACAACCAGCGCGGAAATAAGGACAGGTGGACGTGTTGCAGTGGAAACAACAGGAGTATAATATAGAAAACAGTATTACTCTGGAAAACATATCTTGTTGCTCGATTACATCAAACAGAGAAAAGATTTCAAATAAAGCCTTGTGAAAATAAATTCATCCGAAAAATTCATAAAGACGGTGACTGATGCCGTCTTAGTTCCAATCCAGTTCTAAAAAGATCAACTTTAACGGGGAACACAAAAAAACTACATGGACTGAATCTGCCTTGCACATAATCCAATATTTTTGGGGGAAATAGCTAAAAAGATTGTTTGCAGAGGAATTGCTCTTTTTCTTTATATCGGCCTATGTAATTCTTAAAACCCATCTTTACAAAACATTTACATATTTATCTCATCTCAGGAGCCAAAGCGGTTACTTACGTTCCTACTCCGATAGTTTAGCCATCAGATGGTAGACCTATACATAGGGGACTTAACACTGTGCTACCCAGCTCAACCAAATGTGCACCGATTATTACTATCAGACATATTCAAAAGTCTTAAGAAAAAGAATAAGAAAAAAAGGAGGGAAAAAATACATTTAACACCTTTGTCATCATCATCATCATAATCATCATCATCATCACCATCACCATCACCATCACCCCCCCTCCTCCCAAATGAACACAAAGACCTGTGTTTTATGGCTATTTACATACAAAAAATACTATTAAAATGGTCATGTTATGGTAATGGATAATAAACAGAATATTATATACCATTTCGTTTTTCCAATGCTTCTGAGGAAGTGTGAAAAATGTCCCCTCAGATATGAACATAATATTGAGAGAAAAAATAATATTCAGGGAATTTGGACCTCACTACATTTTCAATGTGACACATTTTTTCATACACACACTGAAGTTACTTGTTCATATTTTAACAAAAACTGATACAACATATTTCTAAACACAAAATAACAACAGTCTACATGTAAAAATATAACTTTTACATACACAATTTCAAAATAATGGTAAGATTGCCATTTGTTGCATACAATTTACAAATGTCCGCGTTGTCCCGTGAGCACTGAGCTGCAGCGGCGCAGAGAGGCTCCCGTTCCGCCCCCCCGCAGGCGGCCAGTCTCAAAGTGTTGGGACAACGTCCAGGAACACAGTCACCGGAAACGTCTGTTAGAAAGTTTGATCAGGAGGGACCAATGAGGGGCCACGCCCAGTGAGGGGCCACGCCCAGTGAGGGGGCCACGCCCAGTGAGGGGCCACGCCCAGTGAGGGGGCCACGCCCAGTGGGGGGCCACGCCCAGTGAGGGGCCACGCCCAGTGAGGGGCCACGCCCAGTGGGGGGCCACGCCCAGTGAGGGGCCACGCCCAGTGGGGGGCCACGCCCAGTGGGGGGCCACGCCCAGTGAGGGGCCACGCCCAGTGGGGGGCCACGCCCCCGACTCTGCCACCATTTCAGTCTTGGAAAACATCCTTCCACCAACAAAATGGCTGCCTCCTTATATAGCGTATATATTTTTGTACATTTATATAGATTGATTTTCAATTTTCAATAGATTATTTTCCAGTTTCCATGCCTTCCTGTCGACCGAGAAGGTTTTTAAGCATGACGTAGCAAGCCTTTGCCTCGGATCCATTTCATTTTTTTATTTTTCAATTCTATTTCTGACAGAGAAATCGGAACGGACAAAAAGCAATAAGAGACTTTTTTTTTTCTTTAAAAAAGAGCTAAACCGACAAAAAGTCTGTTTTACAATAAACAACGACACGTTTTGTACTCAAGACTACATTGGCTCACGGACAAGCCGATCAAATATTGATAGAAAGCTGATAAGCTATAATACAAGAACTATCGCTTCGATCACCATGGAAACGGCAACTTAATCTGGAGGGGATCGTGGGTAAAGGGCTGTGATTGGTTGCGAGGGATCGGCGTTAAAGTAGGACGAATGACAGCGGGGGGAGGGGCTTCACCAAAGCATCTGTCCGATTGGCTGGGAGCCAGAACACATGGTCTAAATACATACAAG
>NW_028180001.1:0-15871 GCF_964030765.1 Micromesistius poutassou | reverse complement strand
CATTATATGATGCTCCACGCCTACCCCCATCACACACACACCATGACGGACATGCACACCTGTAGACATACACACCTTTCCGTACGTTTGTAGTTGGGTGTTGGAATTTACTTGGGTGTACGTCCGTAGAGGTGTGTGTGTGTGGGTCTGCGGCGCGCGTGTGTGTGTGTGTGTTTGTGCGTGTGTACTCTTCCCCACCCCGAGCAAGCTATACACAATCTTCCCCTCAGTACTCTTGTGTAAGATCAGAGGCGAGCAGGGAGGACAGGGGCTGACAGTGGACATGACAAGCAGCTAGATCAATACCCTGCCTGAGGGAAGGAAAGCCAGGGGGAGAGATAAAGGAGGGAGGGCACAGGGAGGGGAGGCAGGACGTGGGGATGCAGGGGAGAGAGAGAGAGAGAGAGAGAGAGAGAGAGAGAGAGAGAGAGAGAGAGAGAGAGAGAGAGAGAGAGAGAGAGAGAGAGAGAGAGAGAGAGGAGAGAGAGAGAGAGAGGAGAGAGAGAGAGAGAGAGAGAAGAGAGAGAGAGGAGAGAGAGAGAGAGAACAGAGAGAGAGAGAGAGACAGGGAAACAGAGAGACAGAGGACAGAGGGACAGAAGAGACCCGAGACACAGAGAGAGAGGGGAGAGAGAAATGCTGAGGGAATGCTGATAGGGACGGTTGGCGGAGGAGAGGGGGAGCAGAGTGGCCCATCACCACCACTGGTGATGGGCCAAGGTTAGAGCAATGGTTATATTGCATTAACAAGAACCCAATTGATCTGACAATACCACTTATAACATCAATTAAGACCTGACCGGAGGTGCTTTTAACCCGTCAGCCATTCCAGGGGGAATGGGGGGGAAGCTAGAGCAGGCCATGTTTTACATATACTGTATATGCGCAAACACAGTTTGCCCATCCCTTGAGCTTAGACTAATGCACACACACACACACACACACACACACACACACACACACACACACACACACACACACACACACACACACACACACACACACACACACACACACACACACCCCCCCCACCTACCTAGCATGACGAGGGAGGTGGTGCCCAGCTCGTTGCCACTGGGGTAGGTGGCGAACTCGCAGATGTACTTCCCCTCGTCGCTCATCTTGACGTCGGTGATCTGGATGGACGGGTTGGGGCAGGAGGGGGGGTTGGTGACGAAGGTCACCCGGCCCTTCTGCGGCGTCTCCGGGAAGTGGGCGCCAAAGTTGGGGTGGTAGACGGCGATGTTGATACTCTCGCCATCAACAGGCTCGTAGATCCAAGTCACCTGGGGGGGGGGGGGGGGGGGGGGGGGCAGAGTTTAAGGCGGGGGGAGGGGGGGGGAGCCATCGATCTCTAGGACAAATTAAGCCATTAGCGTGTTTTCCGTTTAAGGGGGAACGGTGGAGCCCGGTCGATTCGGGAGCGATCATTCACATGATAACCAGGGGGAGATTAAAAGGATTTCTTTATGTTGGCAATCACGATATTGTCGATTAGTGAACTGAACTGAATAATTCATGAAAAAGTTTGATATGAAACCATGAAATATTAATTCCCCATTTGTGAGAGCACATCGGTTTTCTTATATTGGAATCTAAGGGATTGACGGAACTGGTTTATAGACATATTATACTTTACATAATCCTCTATCCTCTAAGCACACTGTGACAATATTATTCAAGATGTAAACAAATTACACAAATGACAACGTAATTTATGATTAGACACAACAAAGGACACGGATGGTCAGTTGCTAGGTAGATTAACTTTGTGCTGCTTAAAGTTAAATCGTGCAACAGTTAACTGCGTTTGGCAGCATCGTTTGTGAAAAAAAATGAGCCATTAAGTCTAAATGTGCCAAACCACGTGTGATTCAGTGCACGGATAAAATTATGTTAAATGCAACCACAAGTAATGAATGGCTTTTCTATTGTACATGTGTCAGTTCGACGGAAAAGAGAAGTGCTTGGAAGGCAAGAGTTTGCCTTCCCCCCCCACAAGTCCCTGGGCAAAATATATCTGGATAATTACCGCATTGACGATATTTTCAGAATACATTGTACAAAATAATAAATACAAGGCCAATTCAGAAGCCTGTGCTCTATAAGTTCATTGTGGCGTTTGATTTAGGATGGTTCTGTAGTGATTTCCTATTGGGAGAGAGGCCATTGTGGTCGGGGCTGTTCTGACAGATTGAGCTACTTTGAGTCAGCACATGGCGACGCCATTTAAGCATGAAATGTGGGTATTTTTTGCTTCCATTTTGTAAAATGTTACAAGATGGAGCAATCACCAGATCTGTGTGTCCCTGTCTGTCTGTCTGTCTGTCTGAATGTGTGAGTGTGCGCTGTGTGTGTGCTAGGGCTGTCACTTTTTATTCGAATATACATTCGAACATGATGTCTATATATGTCTATATGTCTATATTCAAATATATATAATCAAATTGGTTTTTAAAGTGTCTGTAGCGCAGTCTGTTTAGTGTGTTCTGTGACACATATTTTACAGTATGATTAGACAGTTTGGTTTTTATTTTAATGTTTTGCCATCTCATCCGTTCACAGGCGCTCTAATCAAGCGAATAATAGTATATCCCGTTACGAAAATGACAACGCACGGAGCAGCCAGCCTGAGTGGTTAAATTGCTGACCCCAAGTCATCCCCGCTGACAGCAGCTCCTCTCCATATTGATGCACAAATACCTGTGTGTGCCAGGCACGTCTGTGCGCTCCGAACGTGTGTTCTCCACCGCAGGTAACACCGTGAATAAAAAGAGAGCCGCACTTGATCCAGATCAAGTTGATAGACTGGTGTTTCTAGCAAACAACATTAAGAAATTCATTTCTGGCAGATAGGCTATAGACCTTCGTAGATATTCGAATATATTGCTTGATATTCGATATCCATTCAAATTAGATTTTTCTCAAAAGTGACAGCCCCTAGTGTGTGCACTTGCATTCATGCCCAATATGTATGCATGCCATCCTGTGCGTTTGAGTGCCTATGCGCGTGTGTGCATGCATCTGCACCTGTATGCGTGTGTGTGCCTAACCTGAGAGATCTGGATGCCGGAGGGGTCATTGAAGGCACAGCGCAGGTTCACCGTCTGGCCAGGGTAGGACAGGACCTCCGGCTCCACCTTCACCCGCTGGCCCAGCGCGCCTGCAGGACAGGGAGGAGAGGAGAGGGGTCAGAGGAGAACCAAAGCAAACCCAACCTGTCTCCACCCCCTTAACACATTTGGAAAGATGCAAAACCGTGCAGGCAGCAAATGGAACCTGGTGCAGGGAGAAGAAAATAAAACACACACACACACACACACACACACACACACACACACACACTGCATTACAGTAAAGTGATGTCATTTCTGAATACACCAGACTGTTATGGCTGTTCTGTTATTTTACATTAACATATTAGTCAATATACCCACGCTGTGATGAAATAATATTATCAAGATACTTATCAAGAATCTCAATGCGTAAACATTTGTTGAAAGCAAGTCATCCCTCAATAGACCCGATTTCAAAGGGGTTTTGATTCAAAACATTAATATTTGATCTTGTCATATCGCCCAGCCCTACAGAAACCACATTCCACAACATGACGCAATTCCTTGTTAAGAGTACACAGACAAAAGTGTGTCATGATGAGGTGCGTCACAACATATAAAGATAGATGAGGCTCCAGTGTTTGATCCTTAAGGTTTGATTGGTTTCTTAGGGAAAGGGGTGGGTGTGAAACGAGGCGGAGGTGTATTGTGATTGGGTCTCCCCGGTGATTAACGAGGTCGTGTGTGTGTGAAGGCGTCTGGGCCAACGGAGCGTAGCCGGCTTTCTGTAGAGCAAGTAGGCCAAACCTACAGAGTCTGGTATATGTCCATGACTGCGTGTGTGCGTGCGTGCGTGCGTGCGGTGTGTGCGTGCGGTGCGTGCGTGCACCAGGAAAGGGGAGAGGAAAGCCAGCACTGGAGCACATTGGTCATAAATCATTGAGATGGGCTACGCTTTCCCGTAGCCTGCCATTTGCTCTGCCGAACGCATTCCTGTGTGAAAACACCAGCGAGCATAGACTCTAAATAAATACGTTTTTTCCCTAAGTCCCAGAGTGTTATCACCTGGTGTGTTGGACAAAAAAAAAAAAACGTTGAGCATGTGAGAGGGACAGCGGTAGATTGGAGAGATAGAAGATTGATGGAAGGTGGGAGTGGGCGTAATGAAAAAAAAAAAAAAATTGGAATTACCTGTGTGAGTGAGTGTGCAATAATGAATGTCAGCAAACTGGCCCTGCTTTAACTTGGGAGTGGATTATATCTGGAGACACCCAACATTAAAACGCCCAATGCAGACTATGGGTCACACAAGATATAGAGGAACTGGCCTGGGTCTACTTGTACTCTGACTCAAACAGGACGTGGAATTGTGTGCGCACACACACACACACACACACACACACACACACACACACACACACACACACACACACACACACACACACACACACACACACACACACACACACACACACACACACACACACACACACGTCAATCGTGGCAGCAATAACCGCCCCTTCCGGCTGCTCTGGGGGGGGGGGGGGGGGTGAGGTATCAATATATAGACGGAAACATGCAAACGGTTGCAGGAGGAAACGAGGGCGGGCCGGTAAGCGAGCAATACTGTGAAAAAGAAAAGGAGAGAGAGAAAAAAAATAACCCAACACACACTTTCCTAGAATAACACCAGCTCTCTGCAGGCTGGCCCAATTCACAAGCACCAAACAACCTCCTTGTAGCCACAGAGGAACCGCCGGCCGCTGAGCAGTCCCTGGGAGCCAGCACTGAGCCTTACTTTAGCGGAGAGCGCGCACGCACACACACACACACACACACACACACACACACATTAACACCCACACACACCCAATTTGTGTTCCTCTCCTCGGCTACTGTCGCCCTGTGATCTCTGAAGTGTCCAGGGTGTTTACTGGATCCCCGCACTACAATCCTCCTCTCCCACCCCGGCTAACTGCAGATGAGCTCAGGGACTCAGGCGCCAGCCGCCTCCTCCTCCTCCGCCGCCATGCACGTGTGGCGGCGGCGGCGGGAGGGGGGGCGCGGGGGGGGAGGGGAGGGGGGGGTGTGGCGGGGGGGGGGGGGGGAGAGGAGATGCCATCCTCAGCCTTATTGGTCGTAATTGGGCACTATGGATTAAGACAAGCTCACACGCGGCACAGGTCGTTATGCACGACACGGTATCGACGCGTCCTGTCGGAGTTCCATCCCTCGTAAGATGCTGAGCCTCGCCTGTGTGGAAGCAGCACGCACAGGGGAGGGGTGTGTGTGCGTGTGTGTGGGGAGGAGCGCGACGACTGCTGTCCGTCATTCAGATGCAATAAGAGGAGAGGCAACTCGGGTCAAAGACTCGCCTAAGCCGAGATGAGAGACGGAGCGGCCTTATGAGACTACACAGCCCCGGGGAAATGAATATTAGGCACACACCGAGAAAGAAAGAAAGAAAGACACGCGCACACACAACACACACACACACACACACACACAACATGTGCACGTGCATACACACACGCTCGCGCGCCATTTGTGTGTGACGGGACCCAAAGCCCTCCAGGACTGCACAGTGTCTGCCAGAGTTCAGCCTGGCGATGAGGAGAGGAGAGGGGGGGTGCATTTGAAGTAGTAATTGTAGTATAAATATTTAGTGAGCTATGGCCATATTGAAAGGCAAGTGAGCCCAGGGAACAAAAGAGACGGGCAGCAGCCAGGGAGGTAGCAGACTCCCAAGGAGAGGAGGAGAGTCTAGGATCCGAAGTGAGCAGAGAAGAAAAGGATAAAACGTGGGGGGGGGGGAAAGACGACGCGAACAGTAGCAATGTGTCACAGCTGCTCTACTTTACGGCAGCTACACTGCCCGCAGGTGACACACACACCAGCAACGCACAAACACACACACACACACTCACACATCCCAAAGTAGCACATCAATGTAAATCAAATGTCACCGTACTGTCACCCATCGCTATGTATTTAACTCCCACACACACGCGCTCAACACACGTGCCCAACACACACACACACACACACACACTCTAACAGTTCCCTGTGATCCCCTGCCTGGTCACGCCGACATTTTCATATTCCTCAGCATTCCAGAGGGGGTGGGGATGGGGGTGTGGGTGGGTGGGGGTGGGGGGGGAGACGAATCGGAAAGGAAGGGAGGGAGGGACAGAGGAGGTGTCGCAGGAGGAGGATGACGGGATGAAAGGAGGAGAGAAAGACAGGAGGGGACAGACGACGAATGCCAAAAGAGATACAGGGAGGCGGGGGATGCGGGGGGGGGGGGGGGGGGGGGGGATGAAAGGGTGGTGAATGTGGTCTGCGCCAGGAATAGAGAATTAGAGGAAGAAGTGAAAGGGAGCCAGGGGTGCGAAGGAGAGGAGCCGCCGAGGAAAGGAGGAGAGGTAGGAAGGAGAGGTAGGGAGGAAGCCAGTGCCATCGGGAGGAGAGGAGAGGCAGAGCACCATGGAGGAGGGCTCATATACGAGACCGGGTGAGGAAACACTAGCGTCCAGAGTGAGATATAAGAAAAAAAAAAATGAGAAAACAAAATAAAGACCAAAGGACCCCCAGGAAGAAAAGTAGCTGAGGAAATGGAAGAGAAAGTGAAGTCCAAAAAAAAAAAGGGAGGGGGGGGGGGGAGGAGCACCGAGGAGGAAACAGAGCGAGGAGAGGCTGACGACCGAGGGAGGGGCGGGCGGGCGGGGTGGAGAGCCATACTGTACACCTAACCTTGAGAGGGTACCGCCATCGGAGGCTGGAGAGAGGAACAGAGCGCGATAAGGGAGAGGGAGGGAGAGAGAGAGAGCGAGAGACAGAGCATGACAGAGGGAGAGAGAGCGTATGAGAGCGAGACGGAAGCAGAGAGTGAGACAGAGCGCAGGGAGACCGAGATAAACAGAGAAATAGAACGAGAGGCACAGAGAGTGGGACCTAGGGGGAGCGGGGGGAAGAGAGAGAGAGAGAGAGAGAGAGAGAGAGAGAGAGAGAGAGAGAGAGAGAGAGAGAGAGAGAGAGAGAGAGAGAGAGAGAGAGAGAGAGAGAGAGAGAGAGAGAGAGAGAGAGAGAGAGAGAGAGAGAGGCAAAAGACCAAGCGCGAGTGAGGCCAGAATTTTAAAAAAAAATACTAATTTTCACAGCGGTCCATTAGAGCCCACCGTGGCTTATGAAAGGTGAACGGGCTCTTATCAGCTGCCGCCCGCCCGCCCGCCCGCCCCAGGGCTAATGCCATTCATGTCCTCTGCTTGATCCCCACTAGAGTGGGGGGGAAAGCACAGCATCAGGGGACAGGCGGCGTAGGCCATCACCCAAAATATCTAATGGCCTTCAGAGCTCACTGATTCTCGTCCCGTTTCTCTGGGCTGTCAGGTGGATCCGAATGTCGAGTTCTTTGCCGTCCAAGATACGAACAAATCACTTTGCCGGGTGCCAGCATTTGAGCGAGAGTGCGAGAGTGTGTGTGTGTCTGAGAGGAAATAAGTGTTTCAAATTCAGTGTGCGACTGCGCATGCGTGTGTGAGATAGCGTCGCCTACCGGCCTCCATCTTGCAGGGTTTTCTCTATAGTGCTTTACAATAATAAGCAGCCGGCACTCTATTTTGCCCGACCAGGCCACTGCGAATGTGTTCATTTGCATTATGTCCTGTTGCTGCCTGGGCCCATTGTTGTGCCTTCCCTCTGCAAACCCAGGAGAATGAGCTTTGACACAAGCAATATGGAGCGGGGGAGAGGAACCGCTCCATTTTCTGGCAGAACGTGCTACTGCCTGCATTCCGCCTCTCTCATCGAGTTGCACAAACAATGCTTCCTTCTTGGACTCTTCCCTCTTCCCCGCACACCGCCTTCAAACTTGGGTTCAGATGCAACAATCACATTGTTTTTTCCTGAGACGTAAGGCCTATTGTGGTCATTTCCTCACACCCCCCCCCCCCCCCCCACCTTCCCACTCTGCCTCCCCGGAGACATAACTCTAACAAGTGTGTGTGTGTATGAATGTATGCACGCACACACATGCCACGGTGTGTGCGTGTGTGTGTGTGTACGCAGTAGGACTCACATGTCATTTGGGTCCAACTATTGTTTGACATAATGAGTGTGGTGTGCCCACCTGCTGGTGGGTATGTGGTGCTGCCTGCAGTAGCCGTGTGACAGCGCTTCACCTCCCCTGCTGCCCCCGGCTAACACTAATGGCCATTATCAGCTAGGCACTGGAACAGAACCAACACGGAGGCAGTGGACTGCCGCTGCTCAACAGCAAATCGGCGTGGCAGCAGTTACTTTGACCTTGAGCACACATGAACGCAGCACCCCACACAGACTACACAAACTACAAAACCACCCTTATTGAAAGTGCATTTTTTTCCCAATACTTACGCCCCCCCCCCCCCCCCCGAGGGACGTGGGTGGTTTGGTATGCACGGCGCAGGGTGGAAACGCAGCTTAGCTTTGACAGGCGAGGCAGTTTGACACGCTGGGAATAAAACCGGGAAATGAAGACTGGCGACGTGGCTCGTCTTGGTATTGACCTTTTCGCGCTGTGCTCTTCATCAGCGGGGGCCAATCAATAGTGCATAGGGGAGGCTACATTTAGAAAGTAACCGTGACGCACTTCTCTGGCGTCTTACTGTTAAACCCTACACTGGATGTGGGGGGGGGGCGGGGGGCATGTACGCATGATCCAGCGCTGCTGTTGAATACAGGAGTCTACGCTAGGCTATCGATCGCCACGGATGGATAAAAGCACACGCCTCAAAGTCAAAGCGGGCCGGTCATAGGAGATTCAAAATGAGAATATATGTATGGTGTATAAAAGGCAGGGAATGACGATAGAGGGTGTTGTGTTTTGTTTTACTGGGAAGTGTAGTAGAGGAAGAGCCGGGGTTAGAATGCACGCTGCGTTGTTGCAGAGACGTTGCGTGAGGGAGACTCGAGGTGGGGATCTCACCTCTGTGATGCAACAGGAGGAGGCGGTGGGATGGGGAGGCTGGGCGGGGAGAGGCAGTGATGGAGGGGGGGGGGTGACTTGGGAACAGTCTGCTTTATTCACAGCAATACTGTGAAATGCTGCAAAAGCTAACTCAGGGAAATTGAGTTGTTGGGGGGGGGGAACGGGTGGAAGGGCTGAGGCGCATGAGAAAGGAACAGAAGTGAAGCGAGAGTAAAAGGAGAGAGGGATGCAGAGAGGGAGGGACAGAGGGAAAGACGAATAGGCTTCAAAGTGCCATCCAAAGATGAACAGCTGGAGGAGAAATATGCTCTGGGTTCTGGTGGTATCTCTGGCTGGCTGTGTGTGTGTGTGCGCGCGTGCATATGCGTGTTCACTGTTGCATATTACTTGCAGCTAGATTTTAATAGGTAGGCACTACGCTCTATTAATAGGAAATTTCAAATTGTTCCTCATTACAAAGTACATAAAAAAATAAAAGAAACACCTCATATGGCATATTATTACTGCTTAACAATTAATATACCTTTTACTGCCATCAAACAAACACTGACTGGCCACGCCAAAAACGCTGAAGACCCCCACCCCTAACGCTAAACTCAGCCCATGACCTTTGTTTTACTGTGTGGTTGGAGTGTATGCAGTATGCATGAGGCTTTCAGGAAAGAGGAAACTAGTAAAGCACAATAAATCCCAACAGGTCTGTTAACTGCAGGGTCCCTGACAGGAAATTACATACACAATAGCACAAGTATCTCTACGGACCTCTCTCGCTTTCGCTCTCCTCCTCCTCCTCCTCCTCCCCCCCCGCCTCCCCTGAGTTTCAGCTGTGTACATGCATAGCCCAAAGCTGACTAGGAATCGGGTTAAACAAGTCCTCCCAGTTTGCTTTGAAACGGGAGACACTCGTGTTTGGAGCGAGTACAAGGCCACTGAATTCTCCCCGACAGGCGAAAGATGTTTCCTCGTCGGCTAATCTTTTATCTCTCGTACCTCCTTGCCCATACAAAGTACCCGACAGCGGACTGTTAACAGCCATGAGACGTTCTTGAAAGATTTAGAGAGCCCATGCAACACATTGCCGAGAGAAAGGATGGCGTGGGTGTCTGGAGCGATCACGAGACGGCTGGAGAGGTCGTGGCAAAAGACAAAGACGTGTGCACACGTACGACGGACGCAACGGCCTTGCGGACGCAATGGCCGTTGTAACTGCCTTGTAACTGAACGTTGACAGGGACCAAGACAAAGACTCCCTATAGCAGTTACATGCGAGAGAACACACAGGGACCAAGACAAAGACTCCCTATAGCAGTTACATGCGAGAGAACACACACACACACACACACACGGTGTGCAGTAGCACTCCTCTCCGTAAGGGTGAATTATTCATTCCCTTGGCGAGAAGAAGAGCTCTATACAGCTCTCCTCCTCCTTCCATTATTAATCAACACCAACATCTACACTGCACCCAGGAGGGACGGACACACGGAGGAGACGGACAGAAGGACAGGGACACCCACACCTTTTGGAGGTGAGGGCAAGGAAACAAGCAACTTCAAAAGTGGACACGGTCCCTTGTCAGGGGTATAAAACAGGAAAACCGGAGAAAAGGACAACAAAAACCCCAACTGCAGGCCGCGAGACAAAAAGCTTGTTTAATGTCAACCCCGGGTGCAGTCTGGCGGGGCTGTGTTCAGGGCCAGTAAAGCCACACTTGTAACAGAGCCAGGTTTACTGTGGACAAAAAGGACGCCACTTTCCTAAAGCAAATAAATAACCACAGCCCAGTGCCTCCAGGCTCCAACCGCTGGCTCAGAGGATGACTGAATACCTGGCCGAGTAAGTGGCTGACTGACTGAATGCACGGCTGGACAGACACCAGCCACCCAGATCCCCGGTGGCCTCGCTTGGGGGTTTTTTTCTGCCCGGCTGCATGGCCCTCCCTCTATCTCTCCGTCGCTCTCACACTCTCCCGTCGGTATATGCCGCTTTTTATTCCGTGCCACAGAACTTTTTCTTTTTTTTGCAGCAGCATATCCATTTTTATCTCTCGGGCGTATTCGTGCCTTCACATATCCGCTTCCATCTGGATTCACAGGTCATGGCATCACTGGTCCTTGCATTGTGACTGTGCTGGCTTTTCCTCTATGGTTTACTGCTTAAGCTCCGAGGTCAGAACAGATAGAGAACGTCCGAAATGTTTGCCTGAGAAACTTCAACTCAAATGCAAAAAACAGACCAGCAGCGGGGGGAAAGGGTTTTGTTGTACCTGGGCGGTGCACGCACAATTCTTTTGTAGCAGTGGTGCCGTAAGTTGGTAACCTAGCAACGCTAGGGGGGTCCGGGGGGGACACATGCCCCCCCCCCGGAGGAAATTTTTATTTAAATAACCCTTTAAATGGTTACTTCTGGTGAGATTTTATTTGGGAAACATTTACAGATTGAGCTTCCAAATATGACATAACAACCAACAGAGTCAAGGTATCTGCTGAGACCAGATCATTGTGCAAATGTGCCTTGAAGTTCATCTTATGTTCATTTTCAGCAATTTCTTTGATATTTATCATAAGCCTTAGAAAAAATAGATGAAAAAAATTAAATGAAAAAATTATGAAAGCATAATAAATAAATAATGAAAAAATTATTATTATTATTATTTTTTTTTTGCAGTGGCGTGGACAATCCGCCGCTGCTGAATGCATATAGAGGAAACACTGCAGACCCGAGGTCAGACTATGGTTCTTCCTTCGATTTCACACCCTTCATTTGCTTTGCCAATAACCGTCCTCCCTCCCTGCCTCCCTGTGTCAGTGTGTGATACAGGGCAACTCCGTTCACCCAAGCACGCTGCAGACACACGGCGGTGTGCATTCGTGATGTTCAGCATTTCCCATTAATACCTTTGTGTGTCTGCTGTATAAGACACTTGTTAACATAATGTGATTATGAGTTCTATTTTCACCAGCCTAACAACACTTCGACGTGAGGAGTCTACCAAGGTGTCACACAGGATATTTCAGGCGAGGCGTGATCCCGCTCTAAAAATCCGAACCAAACACAACTCAAGTGAGAGGAATCCCAAAGCCATCCCTGCCTCGCAAATAAACCAAGTGAGATGTTTCGCATGCTCAACACCACCAGATATGGCTCCACCTTTATCTCACCTTGAGGGGTATAGGAGGTTGGGGGGGGGTTGGTACTTGGTAGGAGGTGATGGGAGGGTACATTGGGTCATGGTTCATTCCCGAGCTCCTCTGTTTAAGGGCTGCCAATCAAAGATCCTCTGATGAGCCCATTGGTCAACACCGCTGTCGCAGCGTGACCCGCCCCCAATCAAAAGGGTGAGGGAGCAATCCAATTCCAGGGCCACATTAAAGGATTAAAAACGCAGTACCGTGATATGACAGAGGCGGCTATTGCAGCGATCAATCTGTCAGCGCCGGGACACATGGTGGGTTATTAAATCAATGCTAGTTATATGGAGCACAGAAGGTGAGCAGCAAAACAAACATAGTCAGGGATTACCAACACCCATATATTAAAAAAAGATGCACAGCTGATGGCTATGTCACACCACACTGCTGACAGGCAGAGTGTGAGAGATTGTGTTCAACAGTGTGAAATGCAGTGTGGCCTGCAGAGATGGAAAGACTTTGAGCCTACAAGGTGTAAGAGAAAAATGTAGGAGAAGGTGATTTGCAATAAATTGCTTCAAACATTTTTCGGATGCATGCCTACAATATGTATTATTCGTTATATTTAAATATAAAACAATATCATACGTCACATTTATAAAAGCCCTTTCCGAATGACACGATTTAATTATGATTAAGGACTGAAGGATTGACCAAATATTGTAAATCTTTTGCCATCGTCTGTTTCTATGACAAAAGAAGTGTGTTTCTATGACAATAGAACCCAACTTATTCCGAGCAGCAGACTCCATAAAAATCCTCCATGACATTGCCAACCGGAAATGAAGGAGGAAGATGAGGACACACACACACACACACACGTTTAATTAATGAGAGAGTCAAGATACAGAGACACAGCCGTAACGAGAGGGAGAGAGACTGTTAAAAGAGGCGCGGGTAGGCCAATAATCACAAAGGGATAAGGAATATAAAATGGAGAAATGAGCCAATGAGAAGATAATGGTTTGGAGAGCTGACTGCTTTTGGCGCGACGATCAGTTTTCACCGCGCGTCGCTCAGCCGGCCATTGTCTTCTCTCGCAGGTTTTCCCAGCGAGCGGGCAGGGCGGGCCGCGTGGCCCCATTGTCTCCCGTCTCAAGGGGAGAGCAAGACACACACACACACACACACACACACACACACACACACACACACACACACACACACACACACACACACACACACACACAGGGTGACAGGAAAGATGAGACTGAGGGCGGGACGTGAGAGGACAAATGAAAGAAGAAGGCAGGCGTGGTTTCAAACAAACCCTACTTTATCTACAAGTAACCATACGTGCGTGTCAATGGGAGAGGTCTCTCGCCCTCCCCCTCCCTCTCAAACAAACGGTCACTATGACAACTTGCCATAGGAGAGCGGTGCATCTTCAGCTGCTGAAGGACTAAGTAATTCATAAATAACAAATACACAAAGATGAGGTTATTGACCCAGAGATGGGTCAATAACCTCATGCTCCTGGTCCTCCATTGAACCCAAATAGAAATAAAAGAGATGATAATGAGGCCCCTCCTCCCTGGGAGGGATCTGAAGACCACAGGAAAGCGACTTCCCAGACACCGGAAAACCGGAATTGGACAGACACACACACACACCTTTGCTTCCCACACACACACACACACACTGTATTTATGGAAGAGGCTAACTTGTTTACTATCTTCCCGATTAAGATAAAGTGACAGATAGGGAACTGTGGTAATAAAAAGCCGTGAGCATGTGTGTGTGTGTGTGTGTGTGTGTGTGTCGGGGTGCGAGTAGAAGCGCCGTACTGCTGGTTAATCTTGGAGGACAGGTAGGACTTTCATTATCACGGCAGACTCCCAGGTTTTTAGCGCTGCATAACGCATGACTGATCCCAGGGAACTGTTGCTATTCGCGTTGCTGAAGCCATTGCACTGCTCATGTCCTCCAGTTTCTGACACATTACTAGCCCAACAAGGAGGCAGAGGGGGATTTGTTAAAAATGTAATTAAAGCCATAATTCTCCCATTTCCAGGGTGTAATCATGACAAGCACACGCACTCTCGCGTACACGCGTGTGCGTACACACACACACACACACACACACACACACACACACACACACACACACACAGTAAACATGGTACGCGGTGCTTGGTATGCAAGAGTAAAACATTAACTTTTGTACCTCCCAGTTGTTTCACAGAGCGACGCTACAAGCACTACACCATGTAAGCAAGAGCCACCTGTAGTGCGCTCTAAAAGGTAGCGAGAGAAAAGCCTGCTTCTGAGCTAAAGTGTAAGCACGTCTAGGGTGCTGTGTGTGTGTGTGTGTGTGTGTGTGGTTGGGTGTGTGATTGGGTGGGTGCGCGCGGGTGTGCACAGCATTATATTCCTGCGATACAGGCAGGCAGGCGTTCGACAGTACGGCAGATCAAACGCGAGCGGGGTAATCACAGACGCAGGCCTAATTAGAACGCCGCTCAAAAGGGGCGCGGTGAATGAGCAATGATGAGGAGGATTCTCTCCTCCGATTTCCCGGGGCTGCCGCAGAACCCCCTCCCCCCCTCCCCCCCACCACCCCCCACCACCCCCCGCGCGAACAGCTCAGCTCAGCTCACAGGTCGCGGCGCGCACGCGGGGGGGTGAAGTGCAACCGGCGCTGGTCTCCACCGCGGGCCCCATCCGGATCTTATCGTCCACAGGCACGCTGGCGGGAGAAAAGCGCCGCTCGATAACTTATCGGCCAAGCCCACACGAAATAGTGCGCACACACAATAGTGTGCTACCAAACTCTCTCTCTCTAACACACACACACACACACACACACACACACACACACACACACACACACACACACACACACACACACACACACACACACACACACACACACACACACACACACACACGTCTATTTCTGCAATCTCAGGCACAAGCAAAGATGTGGCGGCATCCTGGAATTAGGCTGCATGTTATGTTTCTCATTAGGGATTTCTGGAGCGATTAGGTTTGCGCGTGCAAGTGATATTCCACGCTGCGGAGTGGCGTGCACGCAGGTTTCTCCCCGAGCGCAGCAAGCCGGTGTTGATTAGCACCGGATCTGCCAAGCTGATCCCCGGATTTCCACGGGATCAGAGGGACAACGGGCCCGTGCGTTCAGCAACCAATTACAGATGTGACGCTCATGCACAACGGTGCACACACACACACACAAGATAGGGATTTTCAGGACTAAAGTCATCAAGAAGGGTGTGTGTGTGTGTGTGTTGTGTGTGTGTGTGTGTGTGTGTGTTTTGTGTTGAGTGTGTGTGTGTGGACACCTGTCAGATCAGCTCATCACTCATCGGGGGATGGGTAAGGTTGAGAGAGACCAAAGGAAACAAGGCGCATACGTAATGAATGCATCCGACCACTAATGGGAGCTAACCCAATAAAAAGCCACTTGAGCATTTTCCAACTGTTCCAGTTTACCTACGGTGTCAAGCTCCAGCTCTGCGTCTATACATCAATCGCAGAGCTCCGGCACAGCCTTTCGCCGCTCCAATTATAATTAGTTTAGAGAATGTCATCCAAGGGGCCGTCAGTGAAACCTCACTTGACAAAAAAAAAAAACCAACACAACACATACACTTATCTGGAGAAGCATTGTGCGGATCATGGCAAACATTTGCCTC
>NW_028180002.1:0-2500 GCF_964030765.1 Micromesistius poutassou | reverse complement strand
AGTCATTTTCTTATCCGAGCCTGGCAACTGCGCGATAGCGGTTAGTGTGAATTTGTCAATATGACTTTGCAGCATCGTAGCCCTGACAAAAATCACCAGATAGTTATTTTATTACTCATCGCTGTATTGGGTTCGTCCGAGACCTTAACAAAACACGGCTTGCTATGCTGTGTTAATGGAAGGATGTCTCTCAGATTTTTATTTTTTTGGGGGGGGTCGGAAACAGTACGCGTACATTACTTAGGCAATTATGGGATGTCAAGTTAAAGGGGAGGAGGGGGGTGAAGGCAGGTGGGGGGGGGGGGGATCAATCGCCTCTCTTCATTTCCTGCTCATTTTAATAAAGACACTTTGTGACAGCTTTGGTTTCCTGGAGGGGTGAGAGAGAGCGAGAGAGAGAGAGAGAGAGAGAGAGAGAGAGAGAGAGAGAGAGAGAGAGAGAGCAGACAGAGAGTGAGAACATGGACCTGTTGGAGGCAAAGAGGATGACGGAGATGGTAAAGCGACAGAGAGAAGGTAGGGGGACATGAGAGAGAGAGAGAGAGAGAGAGAGAGAGAGAGAGAGAGAGAGAGAGAGAGAGAGAGACAGAGAGACAGAGAGACAGAGAGAGAGAGAGAGCGAGAGAGAGAGACAGAGAGAGAGACAGAGAGACAGAGAGAGAGAGAGAGAGAGAGAGAGAGAGAAGGCGAGAGAGACTGGGTAGGGGGTTTTCTGGAGAGAAAGTATGATACAATTTAGTAGTTATCAGACATAGAAAAAAGAGAGAGCGTGAAAGAAAGAGAGAGAGAGAGAGAGAGAGAGAGAGAGAGAGAGAGAGAGAGAGACCCTAACCCCACTCTGTTGGGTGCCCTCACATGGGCTAACCTAGTTAGCCTTGTTACATTAGCCCAGCGGATGGTTTATGTCCCCATCCAGACTCAATTATTCCTTTCTGTGACTCAGCTGCGGTGCGAGAAGCCGTCTCACGAGGCACTCAACGTAAATCCGGGGGGCGTTCATTTCTCCGCGTTAATGCAGTGGCCCGCCGCGTCCTTTAAGGCCCGACGGTCGGGTCTTAAAGGGCGGATGCAGGCTTTTGATTAGTTTGGTCTTCCTTCTCTCAGAGTGTCTCAGAATGTCTCTCTCTCTCTCTCCTCTCTCTCTCCTAAAAAGGCCCTAAAAGCAATCGACACGCCAGCCGAGAAGAACATCAGATTCACTTCACGGGGGGGTCCGACTCATTACTGCCCCTCAACTCGGACTGACACTCAGACTGTCTGTCCTGCTTGTGTCTTCCTGTCCCTCAGTCCGTCCTGCCTTGTCTTTGTCTCGTCTCTGTATTTCCGTTCGTCCGTACGTGCCTGTGTCTTTCTGTCCCTCCATCGGTCTTGTGTCTTTCTGTCCCTCAGTCCGTCTCTCTCTCTCTCTGTCCATCCGTCTCCCTCTCCTCGTGCCCTCCTCGGTCCTCCGGGGGGGGGGGGGGGGGGTCTCCATTCCCATCAATCAATCAATACAACGCTGACAAACAATCTGTGGTTCTCCCGACTGCTCATTGTCAGGCCTGGCAGGACACATATATTTATGTGACACAGCGTCCCGGTGGCGGCCAGGCCGTCAGGGTGCTGGCAGTTCATTAGTCCGGGGCAGCTGTGTGAAAGGCTGGAGTTATACATTAAGCACCCGGCCGCCATCTTAAATGTTGCGGTGTGAGGGGAACAGAGGCGACGAGAGGGACACAGCGGAGAGATCAGATGTACTTCGAAACAGGCGTCGTTGGGCGCAGACGACAAGGAATGCATACACAAACACACACGCACACTCTTTCTGTCTCTTTCTCTAAGACACATACACACACACGCACACACACACACACACACACACACACACACACACACACACACACAGTAATGCATGCACTTTGTCTTGCTCCCGCTCTCACACACACATACACACTCTCTCACTCTTTCTTTCTTTCATTCTTTCACAAACACACAAACACACACACACACACACACACTTTGTCGTATTCTCTCTCTCTCACACACAACGCACTCTCTTGCTCACTTTCTTTCTGTCTCACACACGCACTCTCTCTGATCTGCACACACACAGACACACACAGAGACACACACAAAACAAATATAGTAATGTAGATTGACCCTTATTATGGACCACCCGGACACAAAGCTCGCCTGTAAACCCGGGCGCGTCTTCATCTACGTGTGCTGAGCCACAGCCCAGTGCCCGACCTGACCTTGCCCTGTGCGTTTAATGATTGGCGGGTTACCTGTCAGCATTCGAGGGACAAAGTCCCCAAGCCCCCCCGCACCTCTCCATCGTCTCACCTCAGAGGCAGGTGATCCGCTTGGGCGACCAGGCACACCCAAAGGTGCTCACCTTGCCCACGAAGGCATCACCAGATGGATGACTTATGCCTGGGTACAAACGCACCCGCCGGGAAGCGAGAGAGACAGGGTGAGGTTAAATATTGTGTGCCGCCCCCCCCCCCCCCCCTCCCAC
>NW_028180003.1:0-7424 GCF_964030765.1 Micromesistius poutassou | reverse complement strand
AGGAGGGCTTCCTTGCACCTCATTGGCATTGGAAATAAACCCTTTCCCCACTGATAATTTTGGAAATACTAATGTATTCCGACAGACCTGCAAAACAAATGGAAGTGTCATCATCACCGAGTCCAATGCATTTTTGATTACTCACTGATTCACGTACAATGCAGCCTAATCAAATCTGCATGAACGCTATACAGAGTAAACAGGGAATGAATAATACAGGGAGGGTGGTTGGTACCATGAATAAAAAGGATGGGATCATACAGCTGTAGGCGACTCTGGAGCTCCCAGGCTGATCCTGACTCAGTGGGTGCTCTGTCGCTCGGAGGGTGGCCGGCATGCAGGGGCTGCGGAGTCGTACCCACAACCTCTACCTTGCCACCTTGCCACCACCGCTGCTGCTGCTGCTGTGGAGCCTACGCAGGGAAACGTGAGGAACAACCAATTCATCGTGCGGTTTTAATCAAGGTTTATTTACCCACCCACAATGGCAGCCTACCCCCCTCCGCCCCCCTTCCCCCCCCCGCCACTATTCCCCCCCCCCCCCCCACAGGGAGAATTAAGTGAACATGATGTGCGCTCTCTCAGCCATGAGTCTGCCCTGTTTCTCCTCCAATGGTTAATTTTGAAGAGTGCTGTAGTGTGGCTCCTGCCATTTCACACATGGCTACATTAAACCTGTGGGCGGTTGCTCCCCGGCCACTGTCCACGTTTGCGTGTCCATGCGTGACTCGCAATGTGCGATGAAATATTGAAGCGTTCTATCGCCGTCCCATTGGCCATCCCCCGGGTTTGATTATTGTCTCTTGATTTAATCCCCCCCCCTGCCTCCTCTCTTTTGTTTTGCTATATTTTAGTCGTATTTTTTTGGGGGATATTTATTCCTCCCCCACTTCCTAGCCTCATTTCTCGGTGGCATGGCGCGCGTCAGGAAGTCGGCCTCATCTGGACCCCGTGAAAGAGCGAAACCATCGCAGCTGCAGAATCAAAAGGCTGATTGGAGTGACTCCATTCCATGCGGCTCAATGAGAAGCTTCTCTTAGATGCCGGCTCCTCTGTGCAGCCCTGACAGTGCTATAATATGATGAAAAGGAGAGGAGAGGCACGGGTGAGTTCATTGGCTCGGCGACGTTTGGCGAGAGTTGAGGGTGGGGGCGGCAGGGGGGGAGAGACACAGGCGCCAAGGGGGAGATGATGGTTCAGAATGTCATGTGCCTCCGCCCAGCCGTGTGTGTGTGTGTGTGTGTCTCGGTGTGTGTGTGTTTGTCTCAGTGTGTGTGTGTGTGTAAGAGTGGGTGGGTGTGTTATTGCTCACTTCCACTGCGACCCCCTTTTCATCTCTTTAGTGATCTGATGCGCTGTGCTGGACCCCTGGATCTCTCGCCACAGCCGGCGTTGTCCATCACACACGGTTACCCTAACGCGCGTCAGACTCTGTACCTAATAAGACAGAGAGGAGTGTAATGCCCAAATGAACAGGAACGGGGCCAATGAACAGGAAACGGCGACTGAAGGCGATGTGATGCTCACGCATAATGACAGCGCGCAAAGCGACGCACACTTATGTGAAAGGTGGAGCCTTAACTTTCACTTGCGCATTCGTGACACTATTTCAGCTTTAGCTATATGTATGTGTGTGTGTGTGTGTGTGTGTGTGTGTGGCACACAAATAAATCAGGAGCGTCTCAGTCACACACACACACACACACACACACACACACACACACACACATACACACACAGGCACTTATTTATTTTCTGGGTGTCGGGGGCGTTGGGGTCTGGCGACGGTGCAGTCAGTGTAGCTGAGGGGCCCCCGCTACACAGGCCCCTCTCCTCCCATCTCACAACCTCCTCCCCATCAAGGTTGTTATCCAAACACCCACGCCACCGGCGACGTGGCCCTTTGAAGAAGCCAATGTCTTCCCACAGTCTCTTGTGGGAATCGGAGCTCAACTTTTACTTGTGGGCATAGCTGTCACATACAGTAACTTTTGGAGGAGTGGGAATGACTCAAAGCGGGGAAAAGTGTTTGTTGTCGCCGGGCTGAATTCCCGCCGACGATAGCCGACGCCCACCTTGGAAATAAAATGGTCGTCAAACACTTCTCCTATCAGCCAATCAGTGACTGTGTGGCGATGTCTGTCCAAAATGGAGGAGAAGCTGATTGTTTGTGTGTTTGAAGTAGGAAATCAATGCGTTTCCAATTTTTTGCTAACGTGAAATGTGGAAGTGGATTTTAGTTGCTTAGTAACGCAAGGTACACCCCATAACATGACATTGAGATGCCTCAATTGGTCTCTTGGGGGTTTAAAGGGGCACTTCACCCATTTGCATTAAGCTTTGTATCGTTGGAAGCTTTGAAATCGTTAGAAAGTCATATATTTGAATGGTCCTGCATCATTCCTTCATTTTCCCCTGAGACGGGAGAGCTCTGTATCTACCTCTTAACACTTCCTGCTTTAAATGACGCAAAATGACGATTTTTGCGGAATTTAAAGCAGGAAGTGTGGGGGGGGTATATTTTATTTTTTATATTATAAAAATTATATATTTATAATATAATAAATAATATCTATCCAAAGTTGCTTTCCCCAATTTCTTCTCCACCATGGCCTTGAATCAATACAAGGGTCTTATTTTGCACACCCGCACCCGCGAATAACATTCCGCACCCGACCAGACTCGCTATGAATTGATATAGACGCCCGCAAATTAGACACACTAGATGGATTACACTACCTGGTGATTTGGCGTGGTGCTTTAGATTTCTGTTCAAAGAAAGCACATCATCCACTGTCTACGGCTTTAGTTGACTCCTCCTCTCCTGAATAATCCAGATCCGGAGAAGTCTCGCTCGCCATCGCAAAACCCGCGACCGACCCGCGCTGCTCAGGCGTCCGACCCGACCCGCACCCGTGTCCGACACAGTATATCATTTTTCACCCGTTTCATCCAAATTGTGCGGGTCACGCAGGACACGCAGGAGATGTCCGAGAACCCAACGCAGTCTTTAATTCATAATATCATCCGAAGGCACACACAGCTTTTGGCCGTGATATTATATATGATATTATATTATATAGATACCTATCTATCCTATAGATAGCTATCTACCTACCTATATATTATATATGATTATATTATTTAGATAGAGAGCTCCGGGAGACCTCAAACGGCAACAATCACCTTCTCCTCCTGCTGCATTCACTCTGGACTGAACGCTGATTGGCTGTTATGTTACGTCCCTCAGGGAGTGAACGCTGATTGGCATTGTGGGAGTTGTTGTCTTCATTCCACAAGTGCTAAACAGTCACTGTCTGCCTTTTCTCGGTCAAGAAGGCACCAAATTAGAAATTTATGTTACTATTCGACTAAATATATGACCTACTTTCAATACAGATTCATGTCTCCTAGGGTGAAATTCTCCTTTAACTTGGATATCCTTTAAGAATATGCGATTTGATACAGAAATAGAGGAAAGAACACCCAAGTTTATTTGGGAAAACTACTGAACTAACAAAGTCTCTCTCTCTCTCTCTCTCTCTCTCTCTCTCTCTCTCTCTCTCTCTCTCTCTCGCTCTCTCTCTCTTGCTCTCTCTCGCTCTCTCTCGCTCTCTCTCTCGCTCTCTCTCTCTTGCTCTCTCTCTCTTGCTCTCTCTCTCTCGCTCTCTCTCTCTTGCTCTATATCTCTCTCTCTCTCTGGTCATGGTCAGCACACCATTTTAGCAAGACACCAATAAGATGAAAGTGACACATTCATTCTTAGCCAGGTTGGATGGTTACATGGGAAGGAAAGGATTGTTTTCAAGTGATGCCTTCAAGGTTCAACAACCCACATTTTTTCCTGTCCTCGTTGCCCTGTTCTGTCATTCTGTGTTAGAAATGTTTTCAATAAAAACCCGGGTCATGGAAAAGGTGATGTTTAAAAATGTAACTCTTTGTTCCAACATCAAAAATGCATTTCCCCATATGGGGGTTTGGCTCGGCTATGCGTCCCTTAACGTGGGATATTTAATTAGGATGTGTCATTTGATGAGTCAGATCAGGAGCAAAAAGGCTCATTTTTTTTTCATCTTTTACACGGGCAGGATATGGACTTTGGAGTGGCTGGCAGGCAGTAATGCCTTCTTGGCAGGCCATATGCAGGAAACTGCAGGCTTCGCTTGTGCATCAGGGCATGAATGGACCGCCAGGATCTGAACCCCCCCTGAGGGGCCGAAAGCACCAGTCGGGAAGCATTACCCTCAGACAGTGTGTGTTTGCGGAGACTGGGATACCAAAGTCCTGAGACTGCTTCGTCTTCTGTCACAGAGATTGCAATAGCAAAACTGGGAGACCTCTCGCAGAGAAACGAGTGCTGTGTTTTGTCTGAGCGGGGGACGTTTTGCCTCTACAGGACTGCGCCGAAAAGAAAAGGGTTACAGCTGTATGACAGAGATGAAAATGAATATGTAAATGGGAGCCATCATCCATTTTTCCTGTCATCTAATCGAGAGGGGAAGCAAGATAAGTCTCCCCCCCCCCCCTCCCCCCTCCCCTCCCGCAGAGTTGAATTGGATTCAAAACTATTCAGCTGGGTGTCGTGTTCTAGATTCTCCACTCCACCTGAAATCCACTGGCGCACACACACACACGCACGCACGGCCCCCTGTCATCTGCGCCAGCGAGTAAACGCAGGCTTTCTCTCCTCGTAGTAAAGTTAAATAATTCAGCTCCATCTCCTTCTGCCACTGTTCCGTCTCTCGCCCTTTCTGCGTCGAGACGGTGCGTCCTTGTGCCTGTGTTGTTATGGGGCGTGCCCCCCCCCCCACCCCCCTTCCCCACGTGGGAGCCCTCCCGCGGCGGTGTGCCCCTCTCCCAACCCCAGCCAAGCTGAGCCGCTCTGGGCGAGCCGCTTGTTCTTGGAGCCAGGAGGAGCCACGACGTAACCCGACACAGTGTGCTCCGGACAGCAGCGGTCAGAACCGTTTGCGGGGTTGTTGAGGACCCCCCCCCCCCTCTCCCCCCTCCCCTCCTCTCTTTCACCTGACACCCTGCCTCCTCAAACTCTGCCTCCTCCTTCACCAGCTGTCCTTGTCCCCCACATTACCCCCCCCCCCCCCCCCACACACACACACTCCCCCCACCTCCTCCTGATCTGTGCTTGTGTCCTTCCTTCCTGTTTCATCCGTTATTCCTTCACCCCCCCCCCCCCAAGCCCCCCCCGGTATATTCATCTGTAAAGCGGCGTGCTCAAGGCCTGCGGTGCTGATTGGGGAGGATTAGTGGTATGTGAGGTACTTTGTCACCAGCTTTCAAGGAAAATCCAATTACCACATATCCTAAGCCCTTACATGATTCATACCCCCCTCTTTTGAATCCTTTTGCTAAAAAATAAATGCGGCCCCTTATCCGCGGGGGGGGGGGGGCCGTCCGCGTCAATGTCACCGTCCTCACCCTGCAGCTATTGCCCGAGTGTAGCGTACGTTTCAGGTGAACCTATTCATCATCAACATTTCAGTCCATCCCAGTCCAGAGCTTCGCCCATCGTCTTGCTATGCTGCATTGCAGCAAATGCCAGAGTGCACAATTGAGTCAATGAAAGAATTGTTGTTTGCTCAATGTAATGGGGGCCGGGGGTCTCTGAACAGCGCTCTTAAGGTAAAGGATGTGCATGGCGGGAGGGGGGGGGGGGGGGGGGTAGGTTGGGGGAGGGTTTCTCAGCAGTATCTTTGTAGCGGTAGATAGCGTTTAATTGCTTGCCGGCCATCCCAGTGTGCCTTTTGAGGGGAAGTCACGGCGTTGAGCGCGGTCACGCATGGCGAGATTAGGGTTGAGCTCGTTCACCGTCTCATGTATCAATTAAAATCCCTTCCAATTGAATTTCGTCAAATTGATTAAACAAACTGTCCGATCTTGCGTCAGCCCATCAAAGCGCCGTTATCAGTCGTGCCTTTTTCTTTTATTAATCTTAAAGAGCCAGTGTCTTGGAACGTTTGAAGAACTGTCGTCTTTTCTTCGCCTCGTTCCTTGTTCCCCTCGGCAGCATCATCGGTCTTCCGATTTGATCACGGCGGGGGGGTGGGGAGGTTACAGCCATTATACGGTGGTCTATAAAATTAACACAGAAATGGGTTCTGAGACATATTGGTCTCTTTGGGATTCGCGGTGAATTCAAATGAATTTCCCTTTTGTGTGCAGACTAGTGACAGTTGTTGCCGGCGAAGGTGAAGATATCACTCAAGACCGCGGAGAACTCGAGGGTCGTTGAATCCCGAGAGGGACGCCTCGCCGGTCACCGGCTCTCAGAAGAAGCAGAAGAAGAATAGGGGGATGTCCTTAACGAGTGTCGTGCCGCCCGAAGGACACGGAGAGTGGGGGGGAAAAGTTGTGTCGGGAAAAAGGAGAAAAAAAATTAAAGATAAACACAGAGGACACAGGAATAATTGCCCACTAACAGTCAGGGAAGTGGCAGATGCGAGCTTCATCCGACAACCTTTGCACTCCCCCGCCCCCCCCCCCCCCCCCTTAAATCTGGCTCACTCATCAGCTCCTCATCTGCTGTGTATCTGTGGCCGCTTCATCCGTTTGCAACAACAATTGCTGCGCCCGCCTCAGCCTCAATTTGGCAATATGTCGGGGTATTGCCGGTGAGGTTCCACCTTCCGCTCAAGCCAAGGGCGAGCGTCTCCTGACCAATCAGAGCTAACTCATCGAGCCACATGTAGCGTAGGAGAGGTGACTTTATTTTTCTATTTTTTTTGCTCGACCTCAATTGCAGTAAAAGGGGTTTCTAACCTTGAAATAGATCCGCTACTTAGTACAGCGACGACGGCTCCTGATCCTATGAATACTCGTTGGAATCGACAATAGCCTTTTCTCTTATGATTTCTTTGTGTGAGTTCACTGACCGAGTATGTTTGATAAAGCCCACATTCGTATGGGCGTCAGTTACCCCGGATTTCAGACATTTTTGTTCTGCCCTGATAAAAAATCCCCTGCCAGGGTTCCTAGAGGAATCAAAACCATTAGTAATTCTTTTGCACGCTTCATTGTGAGAATTATCATGCACGTATTATATTATGCCCCATCAACATTGTAAAATAGTGGATAAAGACATAGTAATTATATAAATAGTATAAATGTAACACGTAGCATTAGCATCCTCAAGGGTTAATTAAACACTGTCATATTATCGACTCATGCAATGCAACATTGTTCATGTATCAACAACTGAGTAATTATTAGCATACAACTATGAGTACAATACATTTGAATGTAAAATACATTTGATAATGAATCGATGTGAATAAGACCAGAAGAAGAAGGTCTGCTTGTTTTGGAACGGAGACATCATAGGTCATAGGGGATCAATGAATCCTTTGGGGACTTGGCCTCTTGGAGCTTCCTGGAGCCAGGGGAGCGGGCCGGGGACGGGGCCTCCT
>NW_028180004.1:0-16017 GCF_964030765.1 Micromesistius poutassou | reverse complement strand
GGAGCCTCACTCCTCCAGGGCTCCGCCACATAAAGCTAAAGCTGCAGGGGGGGGGGGGGGTTATCAGGTTTATGGGGATGTGAGGGGTGTGGGGAGTGGGGGGGGCGGACAGGTGGGCGAGGAGAAGCTGAAATCGTTCCCACTCTCCACAAGTCGACCGTCTGCGATCATCGTTAAGCACGTCTATCAAAACCGGTGTTTAGGGTGTCTAGACACGTTGGGAGGGGAGGGAGAGGGAGAGAGGGAGAGAGAGAGAGAGAGAGAGAGAGAGAGAGAGAGAGGGAGAGAGAGAGAGGGAGAGAGAGAGAGAGAGAGAGAGAGAGGGAGAGAGAGGGGGGCACCCGACGGAATCTGATGTAGTGTAGAGTTCTCTCTGGTTAACCACATTTGAGGGCTGCACTGTCATTTGGGACCATAAATCTACCGTCTACCTGAAAAAGTGTGGGCGATGAAAGTTCCTCTTGATCTGCTGGTGAGCCCTGCAGTGAGGTGGCAGCAGCACAATCAATCATGGAGCAGGAGAAGCACATCAACCAGTGACGCACATAACTCCTGTCTGTGGACAGTGTGTTCCGATGTGTCTGTGCTGCTGGTCGGTGTGTTCTGATGTGTCTGTGCTGCTGGTTGTGTGTTCTGATGTGTCTGTGCTGCTGGTTGTGTGTTCCGATGTGTCTGTCTGTGCTGCTGGTCGGTGTGTGTTCCGATGTGTCTGTGCTGCTGGTCGGTGTGTGTTCTGATGTGTCTGTCTGTGCTGCTGGTCAGTGTGTGTTCCGGTGTGTCTGTGCTGCTGGTCGGTGTGTGTTCTGATGTGTCTGTCTGTGCTGCTGGTCAGTGTGTGTTCCGATGTGTCTGTGCTGGTCAGGGTGTTCCGATGTGTCTGTGCTGCTGGTCGTGTGTTCCGATGTGTCTGTGCTGCTGGTCGTGTGTTCCGATGTGTCTGTGCTGGTCAGGGTGTTCCGATGTGTCTGTGCTGCTGGTCGGTGTGTGTTCCGATGTGTCTGTGCTGCTGGTCGTGTGTTCCGATGTGTCTGTGCTGGTCAGGGTGTTCCGATGTGTCTGTGCTGCTGGTCGTGTGTTCCGATGTGTCTGTGCTGCTGGTCGTGTGTTCCGATGTGTCTGTGCTGCTGGTTTTTCTGGAAATAGCCAGTTCGCTCTTCTCCTCGGATTTGTCCTGGCATGCAGGGCGGAAAGCCTTACACCAGACTGTCTGTCTGTCTGTCTGTCTGTCTGTCTGTCGCCCATTTAGATAATTTACAATAAAAACGATTACAAGGAGATAGCAGATCTGCCTAAACATCAACATCATCAGACGAACCGGATAGATCGACATCAAGTTGTTTGGAAAACTTGCACTTGTACACGCTTTTTCCATTGCGCTGTGTGTGTGTGTGTGTGTGTGTGTGTGCGTGCGTGTGTGTGGTGCTCCCGTGTGACCCCGTCTGAGATGCCCGCCATGTTGTCTTATCTGGCTAAAACATATGTGTCATGTGTCATGTGTTTACATGACACTCAAGGAAGTCGAATTATTGCCTTAGTCCAACTATGATTGGATTATTAAGATGCATGTATACACCTTAGTCGAGCTAAAATCAAATCGAATTGGGTTACTCATAGTCGAATTAAGACCCCTAGATAATGCGATTCATAGTCGAGTTAAGCGCTGATGATTATGCGTTGAATTGCGTTCTGCGCATGCTCGAGATCTTTTCCCGGGGCCGTGAGCCAGAAGTAGAAGGAGACAATAGTCGTGTTGTTGTTGTCGCTGCCGCCGGAAAACGAGAAACGGCGATTTATTTTAAAAGGTGGCGCAGAAGGTGGAGGAAGCCTGTGAATATACCCCCTATAAGAATTGTGTCCCGGCCGCGGGAGCGCGCATGGCATGCATTCATTAGTCATCAACGTTTTTTCATTGGGTCATCAACGAGGTTGTAAAGTAGTAACTTCGGGCACATCTGTCAAAATAAATGTTTTTTTCTCCTGACGTGTTTACGATCTTTATTCATTCATTGCACCGCGGCGGGGAATGCCATATACGGACGGGCGGCGGAGGGGCTGCTCCGGCGGGAGAAAGATGTTTTCAGTAGACAGCTGCATTCAGTACACACTACGCTTCAATTCACCCAAGGCTGAATTAAAAGTACATGTTTTTCTAAATGTTGCTCATCAACGAGGTTGTAAAATAACTACGATCTTTATTCATTCATTGCACCGCAGCCGAACTGACGGGGGTATTCTCTGATATTATGAATCTTACAGACTGCGTCGGGTTCTCCGACTTTCTGGTACTTCCACAACAAGTAAAGACTCCTAGTGGTGTTTATCTCGCCCATGGGGAAAAAATTGGGGGAAATTAACTTTGGCTTTGACTCTCTGAAGTCCAGATTGAAACGAACATGGAGGAGAAAGCGATGTTTCAGCAGACAGCTGTCAGTTCACTTCGGGTCCACATCATTTCTCCGACGCTCCATTGTTCCGACCTCTCGGTCGTATGCAGACTCCTCCGCCGGCAGAGCAGCCGGAGGAGTCCGTGCTGGTCGGTGTGTGTTCCGATGTGTCTGTGCTGCTGGTCGGTGTGTGTTCCGATGTGTCTGTGCTGGTCGTTGTGTTCCATTGTGTCTGTGCTTGGGTCCATTGTCAACTCAATGAACTTTCCTCTTTCTACTAGATAATAGAGGATAGGAATCGGCAGCGACCTCATGTCTGTGCCGATAAGATGTATTGTACGATTTATTTCTGTGCGATTTTATCCTTTGCGTTATTTGATGTATAAGTGGAAAGTAATCTCCAGATCCAGTGGTGTCTGCCATTGTTTTTTTTTAATAAATTGCCAAACAGAACAGAACGTCGTCGAAGTGAATCGTCAACCCAAACACAAACACACTATTCGAACTGTTCTCGGTTATTTTCTTCATATCTGAGGCACAAAGCAAACATTGCATGTGGTTGCACAGAGCAAATAACTCCCAGAGATATCTGGTCACGTCAGGGCGATTCACGCTGTGACTATGGGTTTTCTTCCTACCGAAGCCCAAGCGTTATTTACCCACTTGAGCTGGCCAGGCGGCGAGAGCGAGACGGTACCATGGCTCTCCCCGGGCACCAGACCTCAGCCAGACACTCTCGCTCTGTAGGGTCTCCAGTGATGCCTGGAAAAAGTGAGGCCTCCCACCGTATTATCACATTAATTACCGATGGGGTTTTATCGGTCAGCGAGGGGACAAGAACACATGAATGAATGAAACGTAAAAGGAAAAAGTTAAAACACGTGAATTAAAATGTTGCCTTGAGGGTAATTAGTTTGTTTTTTTCTTAAAACGAGCAAGGAATGCGTGCAATTATTCATCGATTGATGTTTGACAACCGAAATAAACATTTCCCGAAAGACGGGGTTAGAACCTTCTGGATGGGAGCTGAGAAGACACAGAGGGAAGAGTGTTGCGTTGGGGTTTTTGACAGAACTATGGTTTAGGGCTGTGTGTGTGTGTGTGCGGGAGTTAAGAACGGAGATAAGCACAGTGCGATGGAACTCTGGCCCAGCAAACAGTGGGGCTAGCTCTCCATTAAAGCCAATTCCATATCATTGGAAGGAAGTGGCCCTGTTATTGTTAAGACCACAGAGAGCTATGGGTGGTCCACACACACACACGCACACGCACACACACACACACACACACACACACACACACACACACACACACACACACACACAAGCATGACCTTTCCAAACAACTTCACTCAGAATGTATAAACTGCAGTGACTTTCTCAAAAGCGTATGTGTGTGTGTGTCCAATCCGGTCCACTCTAACGTGTCTTTAGAAGCTTGTATACAAAGACTATCTGACAGAGCGCACGTCTCAAAACAAAGCCCGATAAAGGGATTAACACAAACATTTACAAAAGCACAGACACAGAGCCATGGACACACTGCCCCACTGAAGCGTTCCAGCACACACACACATACTGAAACACACACACACACACACACACACACACACACACACACCTACATACCAAGACACACAGAGTCTCCAACACACACCAAGCCTGCACCTGCAGGTTGATGCTGGCAGAGCACCACACACACACACACACACACACACACACACACACACACACACACACACACACACACACACACACACACACACACACACACACACACAGCAGGCACACACACGCTCACACGGCAGGTATGCAGGAGGGGACTGATGCAGATTAAACCAACAGAGGAGAAGGGAGTAAATCACCGCAGAGACCACAGCCAGGCAGCGCACTGTGGCTGCAGGCCTCTAGCAGAGGAGTGGCACTACCGCCACTACCGCCACTACCTCCACTATCTCCACTATCTCCACTATCGCCACTGGCTTTTGAGTTTACTTTACTTGATCTCATTATTCATTTACATCAAATAAATAACAAATATATTTGTAAGTTAATTGTTCATTTTTTGTTGTTGTTGTAACCCCAGAATATCACTCTGGGTATAATTGAAGTCTGCGCTTATTTGATCTCAACCCCGTTTGATATTTGCTTATTTGATCGTATATGTTTGCCTGTGTGTGTGTGTGTGTGTGTGTGTGTGTGTGTGTGTGTGTGTGTGTGTGTGTGTGTGTTGGCGTTTCAGTGCTGCTCTGTCGTCGTCCCCCCCCCCCCCCCCCACTGAGTGTGTTCTCAGGCCCCCCGGCCCCAGCTCCGCCCCTTCAGCCCCCTGTGGAGTGAACCTGTGGTGTTCAGTTACACTGGAAGGACGAGTCCTCCACCCACACAGAGAGAGAGAGAGACACACACACAGACACGCACACACGGGCACAGAACGCACGGGCACACACATAAACACACACACACAATAGTACACACACACACACACACAGGCACACACACACACACGTGTGCACACACACACGCACACACGCGCACGGGCACAAACACAATAAAACACACACACAGGTGCACACACACGGGAACATAGACAAACATATACACAATAATACACACACACGCACACACAGGTGCACACACGTGCACGGGCACACACACACACACACACACACAGGAACACAGACAGACACACACACTTGGACACACGCACGCATTCCCTCTCCCACACACTTCCGCACTCAAACAGACACCTTCTCTCACAAACTTTCTCTGTAGTCTGCAAACCCTCTCTCCCTATTAAACACACCTTCCCCAGATGCCCACGCACACACACACACACACACACACACACACACACACACACACACACACACACACACACACACACACACACACACACACACACACACACACACACACACACACACACACAACTGAGCGCAGACACACATGCACACAAACAGACGCCTTTTCTCACAAACACACAATATTTATCTCTCTCAAACACACACACACACACACACACACTTTTTCCACACAAACACACCACATTTATCTCCCACACACACACACACACACACACACACACGCACACTTTTCTCACAAACAGACAATATTTATCACACACAGTTGAGGACCGGAATGGCTTGCAGCGTGTGTGATGCAGACCATAAATCACGGCCCGTTGGGGTAATGATCCATAGAGGAGGGGAGCGGGGGGAACTCCGCCCCCTTTTAAAGACAACTGGCAAGTGGAGACCCACAGCTAATGTCTCTACCTCCTGTCTAACACACACACACACACACACACACACACACACACACACACACACACACACACACACACACACACACACACACACACACACACACACACACACACACACACTTCTCTGCACACACGCATTCACCTCCATGACTGGGCCCAGAGCTGAACTTGCTGTCGATGTAAGGCCTACATCAGTCCATTTCAAACGGGCACTTTACATGAACAAGCTGTGTTGTGCTAACACCCTAATAGGGTCACAAATGAAGCATTTCCTGCGAAAAAGGAGTAATTTCCTGGGCCCAAATACGTGGCCATCACTCTTCCATTTCCTCCACGGCAATTTCACCAATTACACATTTTACCTCCCTGGCTACGTGCTCTGGTGTCCAGTGTGTTGGCACGGCACGGAGACACAGCTGAGGAACAACAGTGGGAAGCAGCAGCAACTACCTGGTAGCAATTTAGCCAAGTCAAACTAATCACGGAGTAATCAAACAACACGCCTGAAGGAACACCAAACCTGATTGCCGATATGATTGGCCCACAGGGAGGAGCCGGGATCAATTCGTTGTTGCTTTTTTGTCAGTTGGCCAGAACCGTATTCCTCACGGAGCGACACAGCCTGGATATTACCGCCCCCTAGTGGCGACGCAGGGAACGGCCGGCTGGTACGGCTCAGACCTCTCTCAGAGAGTTCCATTCCAGTGACTTGCGCGATTACTGCGCTCAGGGGAGCTCTGTGGGTGGACGTGATGAGAGTATGAGAGACGGTCCAGCCTGGGCCTAATCCAACAAAGTGCCCTATTAAAAAGTCCTCCAGCACGGATCAATTTACAGGATTTCATTTTATTTCAACTATCCAAGAACAGAGGCCAGCCGAAGTTTGAGGGTCAAAGTGTCACCAGAGCAGAGATATCGTTGCGTAAAAGCAGTGTTGGCAGCAGGAAGACGGGACAGATAAACGGGATATGGAGATGTTATATGAAACCCTTAATCAAGCCAGGGAGAGAAATGTTTCACTTCCCAGAACTTGTTTTAGGATATGTTTTTCAGTGTTGGCTGAGCTGTACATCCCAACACAACAATGCAGACCTTGCTGACCCCCCTCCAATCTCTCTTCTCTATCTGTGTGTGTGTGTGTGTGTGTGTGTGTGTGTGTGTGTGTGTGTGTGTGTGTGTGTCGCATGCATATGTGCGTGTGTGCGTGCGTGTGCATGCATATGTGTGTGTGTGTGTGTGTGTGTAGTGGTCGTCTGTGTGCAGCACCGGCGCTCCGCACCAAAAAAATCTGTCTCGTAAAAAATCAACATCATAATAATAATCATAATAACGCGATATATTTAAAATGAACATGTGTAAAACGTGTTAATAGCAATACAAAAGTAATATTTGCTCGAGAAAAAGATGCATCTCCTGTGCGGCCCTCTCTCTCTCCCCTTGGTGCCCCCCTCCCCCACATCCCAGTGGTATGTTCGATTAGATCATACTCAAGTTTGGCAGACACCTGTGTTTGGACATGGCCTCGAAAAGGCATCAAGAGTCGGGGGCGGATAAAAGAAAAAAGAAGAGACAGCGAGATGATGCACGCACGTTCATGGCATGTTTTAAATAAAAATGGCTAATTCTTGTATGAATCCTTGTATGAATGTCTATGCTCATGCCAGGTAATGTTAACGTTACCGTTAACGTCAACAAACTAACGTTAGCTCCTATATTCTTTTAGCCATCAGAAGTCGTCAGCCAAGTATTAGCCAAGTTTACTTATATAGATCTACTGCATTTCAGGACGTTTATTTGGCGTTTGTTATGTAGCCTACGTTATGACGTTATGCATGTGTACTGTGAACCAACGAGTATGCAATTGTGTACTGTAGTGGAAAAAGTAATGCTACAGATGATACTTTAAAGCAGTGTTTCTCAACCTTTTTTGAGCAAACGCCCCCCTTACCTTACCCTGATCCTCTGGCGCCCCCCCCCCCCCCATTATTATTGTTAAAAAAAATTTTTTTTTTTTTAATTGCGACACCCGTAGGTAGGCTATATCCATTACCAACTCCACTCCAACTCGTGCTACATTGCTTGAATAAAAAACTTCTGTGCCGTTTTGGTTTCTTCTGGACAAGAAGATGTGTATTCAGAGTTTTATTAAAAGGTTTTATTATTGAGCTATTGAAGTTTAATACGTAACAGTGCTTGTGTACATTTTTATTGGTTATTGAGCTGTTAACCCGCGAACTTGGGTTCAATTTGTGCACGAAAGACTCCCTTTGTTTACGTGACGTTGCCTAGCAACGCTGCGCAAGTTAAGCGCCTGTAACATCAGTGTTAAATGCGTATGTGCCGGTTGGTGTGCGTACCTTATGAAAAAAAGTGTTTATCGGTTCGCAGACGTAATGAGCGACGTTGCAGTGGTCTACACGTAATGCGCACATTATATTGTTTACAATTAGCATGCTAAGCGGAGTTAGCTTTATTCACGTCTTATGTTGCCTTACTATGTAATATGGATGAGATTCATGTTGCTTAGCGTAATGCCCCATCCACCGCTTGCTTTGCATTTCCCGCAAACCAACCAGTGGAAGTCGGGGGAGGGCGAAACAGTTTCTGAAGCACCACGCTACTGCGATGAGGCGGGTTTGTTTATCGGCGTTACTATGGCGATCATGACGGCACTGAGCATAGAGTAAAAGGTAGATGAGACGATAGAGGGGTTAGAAACCCATATGAAGATAGGCTTTTTATTTCAGTTATCCTATTTTTGCACCGAAAATATTTGAAAACCATGAAAGGTCCCCTGTGTTCGTTCCCAGCGCCCCCCTAGGTTCTACGAACGCCCCCCAGGGGGCGCTGCCGCCCCCGTTGAGAAACCCTGCTTTAAAGTAATGAGTTGATGAATGGAGAATGGCTCCTGGTAACATGAATTCTGAGAAACCTTGCATCTGCAGGGCAACATCTGCAGGTGAAACTACAATTTGAAAGAAAATAAAGAAATCTTAGTTATGTAGATCCCCTCCCTTCACATTCATAGTTTTCAAATTATGTAGATTTTTTTAATATTGTGAGCCATCAATCATAATAGTTTTAAATGTTGTCATGCATCAGTGATTTACACATTGGCTTACATAAACCTGTAATTAATATGTAATATTGTTTTTGAATCAAGGTGCAAAACTGTATTTCAGTGTACAATCCCTGAGTATTTTTTCTTGTATTTCTGAATGCAGGGTCAATGCTTAGATATGTGCAAGGAGTTCCTCAAGACCAGGAGGAAGATTTAGATGATCAACCATCCACCAGCAGTTCAAGCACACATCATCAACCACCAATCTCTGCAGACTCTGCAACAGCACCCAGCCCTTACCAACAACCATCAACTACTAGTTCAGGACTTATGTTAATGTTTGGTGCTATTGTTAATGCATAATTAGTGTAGTCTTTTATCAAGATTTTAATTTCTCTTTATTTGCACATTACATTTTGCAAAACTGTTGAGAAGTTATTTTGGAAATAAAGAGAAACGTACTGACAATTACTGAATTGATGTTTGATTGATGATTTTCGGGGGGGCACCACAATGCATTTGTGCTTAGGGCACCCAAATGGCTAGCGCCGGCCCTGTCTGTGTGCATGTGTGTGTGTGTGTGTGTGTGTGTGTGTGTGTGTGTGTGTGTGTGTGTGTGTGTGTGTGTGTGTGTGTGTGCATGCATATGTGTGTATGCATTCGTTGTCTGTGTGCATGTGCGTGTGTATGCGCATGCATATGAGTCTGTATGCATTGGTCGTTTGTGTGTGTGTGTGTGCGTGCGTGCGTGTGTGCGTCCATATGAGCGTGCGTGTGTTTATATTGACACCCATTGGCGTCCAACACCGTCGCTGCTTTGCTGTTGTTTTGTCGTTTGTCTCGCTGCCGCTTTCTTTCACCCTCTTAAAAACATTTCCACTTACTTGTCACTCGGCACTAAAGCGCTGTCCTCCTCGGCCCCGCCCTCCTATAAACACACACAGAGAGAGACAGAGAGCACACCGTGAGACGGGGGGGGGGCGGATCGGAGACGCAACGCGGGCACGCCGAGACGTACGTCCATAAAAAAAACCCGCGCACACACACACACACCACTGCTGGCTCACCGAAGCACGGTCATAAACCGACAGGCGGCCGTGTCATGTCCTCACACATCACTTAAGGGGGTGGGGAGGGGGGGGGTGCACGATGAATGCGGAGCAGCGCGGGGGCCCACAGCTGAGCCCCGCCCTGTCCCCTGGACGGCAGCCAATCACCACACTGCACAGCTGGAGGGCAATCAGTGGCCCCGAACGGCCCCCGCAGATGCCTCAGAAGCGGCATATGTGGGTTGTGAAAATCCCCCCCCCCCCGGAGTACCACCCTAACTGCCTCCCCCGGGGAGCGGCCCACGGAGAGAGATTGGGCTCCTCGGTAGAAACCACCCTTCCCGTGATACCGTAATCCAAGCTTAAACGCAACGGAATCGAGGTCCAAGAAACACCACACAGGCCCGTAATGAAAAGTGACAGCAAGACAATGCCTGGTCACACTAAGCCTTCCAGCTTCGGAGCATGCCACAGATGAACTCTTTTGTTTAGTCAAATGTTTTTTTCAATAAGATACACGTGTACACGTTGCGTGTTTCACGTTAACATGTCAAAGATGGACGCGCTTCGCATTAGCGTTGACATGGACCACGTCAACGTGCATCCCATGTGCATGTTTAGATGAACATGTATCCCATGGAAATCTTTACGTAAACATGTATCACAATGTACACGCTTCAGCTGCTGCCCACCGCGACCCGACCCCCGGATTAAGCGGTTTGAAGATGAGGACGAGGATGAGGGGGACATGTGCACGGGACACATGGACAGAGATCCTCTTCGTGACCCCCCCCTCCAGGGGGAGGGGGCCGGGGTCCGGATGGGAGACGGTATCATTGATGACATGAACATCCATTCCATGAAGCCGGCACAAGAGACACGAGTGCCGCTCATCCTCCAAGCGTTCCCCAAGAGGCTGGAGAGCCAATAAAAGCATCAAGACAGATGGCCTTCCTGTCTCTGGCTTTAGTCAGTCACTCATTTAGTTTATCACGGTCGCTATTCCAGCGGCATCACAGAAAACAAGCAGAGGAGGATGGTAACCAAGGCAAACTATTTATAGAACACTGAAGACGGCTGCATATTTACTACGAGTTTGGTTGAGAACAGCAGATCTGGAGAGATGTGGGTTTGGCAGGCGGGGAGGAGGAGGAGGAGGAGGAGTAGGTGAAGGAGGGGGACGTGGAGGAGGAGGAAGAGGAAGAGGAGGAGGAAGAGAGGAGGAGCAGGAGGAGGAGTTGGAGCAGGAAGAGGAGCAGGAGGAGGAGCAGGATCGGGCAGGAGGAGATGGAGGAAGAGAAAGAGGAGCACAGGAGGAGGTTGAGCAGCAGAAGGAGCAGGAGGAGGAAGAGCAGTAGGAGGAGGAGGAGGACGAGCAGGCAGGGGAGGAGGAGCTATGACCGGCCAGGGCGGAGCCATGAAGCGTTCCTCCCTCCTTCCGGCCTCTGGTACAGGGTGATGAACGAGCAGAAACACTGACATTGACTCAGATGGTTGAACAGCTCACCCTGGTTCCAGCTGGACATCGCCCAACTGGATAAGAGTCGTCCATCTCTGGTCGTTCATCAACAGGTTAAAATGCTAAATATTCCAGACAAGAGCAACTCCTTCAAGATAGAAAGCGGGTGCATCTTACAACACACAGCACTCAGCAGCGTTCAGTGTTTCCTGCATCCCCATGGACGCTGGAATCTGCTTTCAATCCATCTCCCGCAATGCCTGCCGTGATTGACTTTGCACGGGGGGGTCTAATGCCAGAGGAGCGCGTCTGACCCCTCTCGTGCGGGCCGAGTGTTGGCAGCGGAGGCACACAATGGCACAACACAAGACGCCCATACGGAACGCATTATGGGCGATTACTGTACAGTAGTCTAGTTTCCTATACAAGCCATGCAATATGTACATGGGGAAAATCCACACACATCCCCCAAGCAATCGGAAAAAGTTTAGCGGAGGTTAGCAGAAGAAAAAGAGAAAGAAGAGTGTGCCTGCCTGTCAACAGGCAGTTTGAGGAAAGAGCCATCATCTGTCATTGTCGGCCCACGGCTCATCCAATTGTTCTCATGGCAGACCATGATTGTTACAGAAATGAACTCCTTGTGTGAGTGTGTATTATCGTGAATAAATTGCAAATTACTGACACAATGTTGTGCGCTCGCGAGCTCCAAAAGTCTCCAGTGATCCACGTTTGATTGCTTGCAGTACGTGCGCAGAGTCAGCGAACAGGAACCGTTTGTTTGGGCCCGTCGCGGTCTCGCTTCTAAATACTCACAGAGCAAAAAAAAATCCGTGCCTCCCCTCTTTCCACATTCATCCCCCCAAACCTCAGCAGGGATATCCAGATCCACGGTTACAACACTCCTGCACGGCCGTTTATCATGGCGGTCATCCCCAAGGGATCCGAAAAAGGTCGGAAGGTTTCAAATCACATTTTTCTAAGAAAAGGTCAATTGTACTTGCTTGTAATTAGTTTGACGTATCGGCGAGCTGTCTTCGTATGGGTGCGCCATCGTCGTATTGGTGCACTATCGTCACATTGGTGCACATCATTGGGATCCAATTGACTGTAGACTTTGCTGTAAACTAAAATGTTTAAGGGGTATAAAACACCCGAGATGACACTAGAAGCCTTGGCTGACCGGTCATCAGCGTTGCTGTTTTTCACTGGTTGAGCTGCCGAGGAATCTCTAGCCTGCCATTATGGTAGAAAATAATGAAGGTTTAAAGGGATATCTCCGCCATATGTTTGGAATAATAGTGGAAAATAACCGGGTCAACAGGGTGGGGAGGGCCCTGTCCCCTTTCTCATTCATAACACCTCAGAGGGTCCTGGCTGACCGTTAATGTTAACTTTAAGTATAAAGCATACAATAATATAAGATGAAGTATTGTTACAATGATGTTAAACACTTGATATTACCTGGCTCTCCTCGGTCAACAAACGTCCCTCAATGACGTGTTACGGAAGAGGAACCCTCGCCTCATTTGCGTTCCAGTGGCCCCTCATAAGTCTGGCTCACGTCCCGGCGAGAGGAGACGCCCTCCTGAGTTTCCCCCCCCCCCTTATGTTCTCATGGTGCGTATTCTGGCAGTGTGAACTGGCTGACTTCACTCAATTAATCCATACTTCTGTTAAAGTCAGACAGAACCCAGGCTTTATGATCATGACTGTACATGCCACAGACAAAGTGGCATTATTAACTATTATAATGATGCATCATGACTGTATATGCCACAGACAAAGTGGCATTATTAACTATTACAATGATGATCATGACTGTATATGCCACGGACAAAGTGGCATTATTAACTATTACAATGATGATCATGACTGTATATGCCACGGACAAAGTGGTATAATTAACTATTGTTAATTAATTATTGTTGCATGTTTTACTGTTTAAATGAATATTGGTTTTACAGGGCTAATCTCTTATACACATGTGGTAACCGTAAGTCATGGTGATTTAAGATCAAAGACCTCACTTCATATAATTAATGTGTAATCTATAACTTCATGTGACTACAATGTTTAATATGTAACCCTGTTTTTATGGAATTCTTGCAAAATGACTGTATTACCGTATATCTATATTGTATTACTGAGTGCATTGTGGACAGCGGGGGCGGGAAGATAAATGCTGAACGGGGAACGGGAAGGCCCGTAGTTTAGAGCATTGTGATTGGTCCAAGGGCAGGTTGGGAGAACGACACAATGGGAACATAATTCGGGTCCCGACGACCGTTCGGGAGTTCTTTGCAAACCAACCCAGGTGATGTTGTTACTCTGTGCAGTGACAATAAAGCCTTGATCATTCAACCCTAGTCCTTCTCGTCGACCTCTCGTATTTTGTTAGAATATTAGATTGTGGGTTTTATCCACAACACCATTTCCATATATATATATATATATATAGAACTCTGGACGTCATTCATCTTTTCTCTCTCTCTCTCTCTTTTCTCTCTCTCTCATATTCGTCCTCACTTCTTTGTGTGTATATTATCTTGTTGCTGCTTTCTTGGCCAGGCCATGCTCGTAAAAGAGATTTTTTTTTATCTCAAGCAATTTGCCTGGTAAAATAAAGGTAAAATAAATAAAAAATATATATATATTTACTGAATATAAAGAAAACACAACAGCTTTACAACAAGTGTGAAGCTTAGCATCTGCATTGTGCACGGAGGAGACGGAGGAGGAGCGGTGCGACCTGATTGGACGCTGTGGGTCCGCTGGCAGCCCAACACAAACGTCTCTCAGCCTTCTCATGTGGGGTGCTGGTGTTCACACACCGCTCCCAGGAGAGAGACGGCAACTGTGGAGCTTTGTTTTCACAAAAGGAAACTGTTGACAGTGCAGGACTTTGTCAGCGGAGAGCTCTTCAGCTCTCCGACCCTGATATTCCCAGAGCTAAGAATAGACCCGAAGACAAGGAGAAGGAGTGTGGGGGTGGAGGGTGGGGGGGGGGGAGGGGGTGGGGGGGGGGGAAGAACAATAAGGAGGTGCTACAAAAAGGTTTGAACAAAACAGAGGAAACGACTCCGGCCAAAGAAAAGAGGGGGATATTTTTACCGTGGAAGTGTGCGGTCATGGGCTGCGCGCCGGATAACACACGCGAACAACGACCTCGAACAACTTTAACGAACATAGTCAAACGAACTTAACGTTATAGTCATCGATCGGGTCTTGGGAGGTGGGTCGGACTTCCCCCCCCCCCGGAGGAGGATGCTGACATTAAGCGTATGGAAGCGGCCGTCCGGGTGAGAGGGGGGGGAAGGAGAGAGGGGAACGTTCCGGACGTCGTGCAGCCAGCGAGCGGGCCCACACCGACGCCTCGGGCCTCCCCGTCCAGACGGGGAGCCAAGCCTCAGCCCGACAGTTCGTCTGTCATTTAATCACACAAGACAACATCCATGAGCGGAAAATGGTGGTGAAGGCTGTTTCAAGAGTCCCGCAGCTGTTTTGCTCATTTTTCTTTCTTTCTTCTGCATCTTCCTCATCCTCATCCTCATCCTCATAATACCCCTCCTCCTCCTCATCCCCTCCTCGTCCTCCCCCTCCTCTTTTTCCTCTCTTACCCCTCTCCCCCCTCATCCTCCTCCTCATCCCCTCCTCTTCCTCGTCTCTCCCCCCCCTCCTCCTCTTCCTCCTCCCACCCCCCCCTCCTCCTCTTCCTCCTCTCTCACCCCCCCTCCTCCTCTTCCTCCTCCTCTCTCTCCCCCCGCCCTCCTCTCATCCCCTCCTCCTCTTCCTCCTCTCTCTCCCCCCGCCCTCCTCTCACCCTCCTCCTCCTCTTCCTCCTCCTCCTCTCTCTCCCCCCCGCCCTCCTCTCACCCTCCTCTCACCCTCCTCCTCCTCCTCTTCCTCCTCCTCTCTCTCCCCCCCCCACCCTCCTCTCACCCTCCTCCTCCTCTTCCTCCTCTCTCTCCCCCCGCCCTCCTCTCACCCTCCTCCTCCTCTTCCTCCTCCTCTCTCTCCCCCCGCCCTCCTCTCACCCTCCTCCTCTTCCTCCTCCTCCTCTCTCTCCCCCCGCCCTCCTCTCACCCTCCTCTCACCCTCCTCCTCCTCTTCCTCCTCCTCCTCTCTCTCCCCCCGCCCTCCTCTCACCCTCCTCCTCCTCTTCCTCCTCTCTCTCCCCCCCGCCCTCCTCTCACCCTCCTCTCACCCTCCTCCTCCTCCTCTTCCTCCTCCTCTCTCCCCCCCCCGCCCTCCTCTCACCCTCCTCCTCCTCCTCCTCCAGCAGGAACTAAGTCTCCCCAGAGCTCCTCATGAATGGAGACGATGCAGAGGAGGGGCCCAGAGGCTCTGGCTGCGTTGGCTGAGCTTCGTCCTCCAAGCCCATCGAATCAAAGGCTTCCTAACCCGCGTGCCATGGATGTAAGGATGGATTTATAGGGCAGTCACGATCTGGGGCTGAAAGCTTTAACAAGAAATTGTTTTGTGCGTGTGTGTGTTTATGTGTTTTATTGTGCCTGTGTGTGTGCGTGTGTGTGGGTGTGGGTGTGTATGTGTTTTATTGTGTGTGTGTGTGTGTGTGTGTGTGTGTGTGTGTGCCTGTGTACGCCCGTGCGCATGCGTGGACGCGTGTGTGCGTGTGTCATTCCTGGAAAATGGAAACACATGCTGACATTTACATATACGTTGTGTGTGTGTGTGTGTGTGTGTGTGTGTGTGTGTGTGTGTGTGTGTGTGTGTGTGTGTGTGTGTGTGTGTGTGTGCGTGTATCCTGGTAAATGGAAGCACATGCTGACATTGACGATA